>NC_079170.1:2961546-3044046 GCF_947568905.1 Ostrea edulis
AACCCCGGCCTTCTGCATGCGGAGTGAACGCTCTAACCTCTCGGCCACCGCGGCGGTTGAAAAAAATGCTGTGGAAGCCAAGGATTTGTGTATATATATATATATAATGTATATGTTGTGTGACCTAAACCTTTACTAAATGACTTTGATTAACCTTTGTCTGAAAGTCATTTGCCTATTATTTTATTTGTGTGTCATAAGGTCAATACCTGTTCAAAAACTTGCAATAAGGAAGTTTTTCCTGATTTAAGGTACGTTCTGATCTCTGTTTTCTTTAGAGCAATTGTAAATGCAAGACAATGGTATATTTAGGGTAAATTGGGGCAACTGGGACATCAGGGTAACTGGGACACTGTAATATTTTTCATCGGTAGTTAAAAAATCCTGTATAGCCCTAGTATGAAATTCTTCTGTTGAAAACATTACCTCAGTGTCGTCTGCTAAAAAGTGAAATTTGGCAGCTGAAGACGAAATAAACAGAACAATTATCGGGTCTTTGATCCGAAAGGTAAGCACATTTTGCGTATGTTACGCAATAAGAAGGGGGGTTGTCGATGTAGATATTATAACTGTTATCATACAAATTATTTAACAATTTGATTTGTTAAAATTATATGGATAAACGTTCTAATCACTTTCCAATACCTCGATTTGTAAAACGTAACAAACACTCGCGAAAAATGTTGAGTACCATGCAATTTATCAATGACCCATTGCATTTCAGAATAAGAAATTCCTTCGGGATAAAGACACCATTTATTTTCATGACGGCTTTTACAAAACACAACCATGCACCTTATAAAATACTTAGAAGCGGAAAATTTATATGTTAATATTGATATAAACATTTTTTTGCAAAGTATTTATATCTTATCACATTAAAATTGACTAGAGTATTTACGAAAATTGAATTAATATACGACATCGTACCGGATGTTGTGGTCTGAGATATTGTGACGTCACAAATTGATAATTTTGATAAACACATTGTGCAATTAAATAATTGCGAATGGGGTTATTCTCAACCATTTCTGTTAAAACCACTGCTGTTTCCAAATCTTCGTTATTCATTTAACGTGTTGGTAGTAATGCCAGTACAATAATTACAATAATAATTATTTAAATGTATATTATTCTCCACATGATTATTTCCTTTTTGAATTGGGGTAAGTGGGACAGGTGTTCAAGTTGTATTTTAGAAAATCAGATTTTATGCATTTCAAATAAAATTATATCCTTAGATTTGGTGAATTGTGCAGGGTTTTGGATAGTTCATAATGTTTAAAGGATAAATAATAAATTTATAATTCTCTATTTTAAAACACAGCAAATTTCATTCAATTAGGCCTAATAATCTTAGATTTCAAACATAATAAAGGTCGTTATAATTTGCTTATGATAACATGTATATGGTATGTGCATGTTTGAACAAGTGTTTTGAGTAGGTGTAATGGCAAGACGAAAGAAAATCCAAAAACCCCAAACAAGTAAAGTGGTCTTAATCGTCTATGAAAAAAGCATCAAAAATTAGGCCTACATGTGATAAACTAAGCTTTCGCAAAGCTGCAGAATTACTGTCTGCAATACTAAAATCTACGCATGAAATGAGTGCGAAATGAGAACAAGATACTGATGCCCCAGCCTCCCGACCAACCGTGTACTTCACATCGGATCAAGAGAATCAGCTTGTTGGTCATATTCTAGAAATGGCTAACTGTGGATTTGGGTTGACAATTGATAGGAATATAATTGAACTTATGCTCAATATTTAATAGATAATCGAATCTGAAGCACTTTGCCGGTTTTACCTGTGTTTAATGTCAAGATTGATCGGGAAAGGAGGGGGGGGGGGTTGAAGGATCGAGGGAAGAAGGGAGGAAAACGGGCTGGGGAGAGAATTTAAGGGGCTGAACGACAAGATGGGATGAGGAGAGATTAGGAAAACGGGTTGGAGAGAGAGGAGGAACCCCTTGTTTGTCCTTGTCCCCACTTAATCTTCTAACTTTAGGTATCAACATTGTTGTCCCAGTTACCCCATTACAGAAGGGCAACTGGGACACTCAGCAGTTATACGATTTGTCTCCCTTCTTTTTGGAGTAATGCTTCTGAAAGAATTTCATACCTGAGAAATGAAATTTAACATATCTATCTTTCATTGCATGACATTAAACTTTTATAAATACATCTCTATTAGTATGGAATATCAAAAATAATCTAAAGTGTCCCACTTGGCCCAATTTCCCCTATATTCTGTAGTAAAGAACAGATTGCTACAAAATCTTAAAGAAAATGACTACGTCCATAAAGTTAAAAAAAAATGTGAAACGAAAATATCAATAACTTCCTTGAATGTTAGAGAATCTCAATAAAATCAATAAAAATTTACTTTCATTTTTCATTTCAGTTTGCTTTCATTATACATAATATATACACAAAGTGTGAATCAAATCTCTTCATTATACATAATATATACACAAAGTGTGAATCAAATCTGTTCATTGGATTCTGAACATTGATAATACCCCTTCAAAATGGAAAAAAAATATCCATGAATTTCTTTAAAAATCTCAATCAAAGTAGCAGGTGTACATTCAACATCATTATTCATATAATATGTACATATCAGCTCATTAGTATTAAAGATATTCTGGACCAATTATGTTTACAGACAAAGCGACAAACTGAGGGACAAGGTGATTTAAATCAATACACCTGGTGGTTCGGGTTCTAAAGTTCTTTATTGTTATATCCTAATTCTGGAGGATGATCTAAAAAAGATGTAAAATACATGTAATTAAGTTCTCTCTCGCTCTATCATTCACACTTTTAGTTATATTAAAATAATGATTTCAAAATATTTATAAATTAATGTAATAGATAAATATTTACCAATAGAGTAAGTTCAAACTCTTACCGTAAACTCGGAAGAACAGAAACTGCTGTGAAACTTAGTTTATTTGATATGACAATACGTGAATAATAAGGCACTCGGTCCGGGTATGGAGTGTTGCTGGGTTAGTTTCTGGAATTGGCGTGAATCTTGCTTATATAGTACCAAACCAGTAAAACAACTCACAAGATACTCACAATCATACACAAACCATACTGACCTCTCACACTCCTCTCTCTACCAATCAGTGTTCATCCCGATGAATATGAATGAAATGAAACGACTTACGATGAAATGAGTAACGTAATGAAATTATATTAGTATGTTAAATATGGATTATTTCATCCTGTGACATACGTAACAGTCAGTACTTATCTGACTTCTTTCATTTCTAGATAGTATAACACTCACATGCCAGTTGATGCCCTTTTCCCCATAAAAATCAGTTTGCTTTTCGCGGTCTATTCATGGTAGAAATTTCATGGCCCAGTCCATTATAACAAGGGCTATTCTCATAAGTTCTCATGACTTAGCGAGTATTGTATGCAATGGTCTGGAATGTGTGAGCACTCTTCAACATGTCATCGGTAATCATATGAGAGATATCGCTTTGCAGTGTGCAATCTAGACTCGATATCCTGAAAAATAGGGGGAAATTTTTAGATATTGAAGAAAAGACATAAAGGTAAATTTTAGAAACAAGAGATACTGTGAGCGATGCTTACCCCAATCTCCCAAAGGGTGTTGTTAACAGGTATAAATTACCTCTTACCTAAGTGTTAGAAAACAAGAGACCCATGGGCCACATCGCTCACCTGAGTCACCTTGGCCCATATCTGAAGACTTTCCATATATATTTGCATGTAAAACCTTAGCCCCTATTATGGCCCCAACCTACCCCTGGAGGCCATGATGTTTGCAAACTTGAATCTACACTATGTCAGAAAGCTTTCATGTAAAAATCAACTTCTTTGGCCTAATGGTTCTTGAGAAGATTTTTAAAGATTGTCTCTATATTTGGGGGCCATGGTTTTAACAAATTTGAATCTGCATATAACGTCTGGAAGCTTTCATGTAAATCTCAGCTTTTCTGGCTCAGTGGTTCTTGAGAAGATTTTTAAAATATTTTTCCTATATATCTGTATGTAAAACTTTGATCCCCTATTGTGGCCCCATCCTACCCCCGGGGGCCATGATTTGAATAAACTCGAATCTGCTCTATATCAGGAAGCTTTCAAGGTTTACAGACAACAGACAACAGGCGATCAGAAAAGCTCAGGTGAGCTAAAAAGGCATGACAAAACCTTGGATGGTCTCTTCTCTAGAACTGCACTTGAACTTTGACCTTTTGACCCGAAATTCGATAGGGAACATCTTCGTCTCATGGGTAGTCTATATGTATGATATGGTGACTGTAGGTGGAAAGGATAACGCTTTAGAGCTTAGAAACCATTGCGTCTACAGACGGACAGACAGACAAAACAACCCGATTCCAGTATACCCTCCAACTTTGTTGCAGGGGGTATAAAAAGTAATGTTATAAATATATTCATTCCAAGTTTCATACCCATAAACAAAAATATTACAAAAACTGATGGATTATCCACGAAATACTTCTAACCAATGATCTATTTCATATGAGGAATGACTGTTCACATATAAAGTATATGTTCAGTGATGTTGACCTTTACAAAATGACTTTGAGTGACCTTTGTTTCTCCCAAATTTTTATTTTTAATAAGGCACTTTTTCCTCATATAAGGTATATGTTCTGAGTGACCTTGACTTTTCCGAAATGACCTTGAGAGACCTTGGTCAAAAAGATGAATAACTGTTGAAATAATGTTAAAATGAATAGGAATACATGGTCACCTGTGAAATATGAAAGTTCTATTTCTCATTGGTCTAAAGTTATGGTCAAGATTAATAGTTTTGTACAGAAAAAGTTCAACATCAGGAGGTTAAATTTGGGTACCATTGGAAAGGTTTCATCATAAGTACACTTGTACATTGTACACGTATTTCTAAATATTTCTATTTAATATACATTGAATTTATGTACACATTTTCTCTTGGATTTGAACTGTATGCAACCATATTTTCTGATAACTGCACCAGTTTGTCAAATGCTGTCATGCCATCTGCTGTAGTATTGTCCAATTCAAACAGGCGTTTCCTCTGGCTTGCTGCGCACTGTTTTAAGATGTGATAAAGACTTGATCTCTTCAGTGCATGGAAATTGACTTCCGCACAATATGCAAGGTATGAGGATATTATTCTGCTACTAATCACAGTTCTTACTACATCGGGAATGTGTACTTTTTGGCCACTTGACAGTTTTAAGATTCTTTCTCCAAAAGCTACATCTTGGATAAATTGTGACTGGGAAATGAAATTGGTGAAATGTTGAACTTTGTGAGGAGTTTTGATGAGAATGAAGAGGTTGAATCAAGCTGGTCAGTTCTATTCACCATGGTATACTTCCTAGCAGAGTCTATCTTGTGCTTTGTTTATCCGGGTATAGCAGGAAGTGTTTCTTTTGAATAGTGGTTCATAAAGAGTGATAAAATTTGTCGCTTTAAAAATGGAGATCCTGCTTCTTGATATGCTGCAACCATAGAGTTAAAGTAGTGGTCATCATTATCTTTGTCAGCTGTAAATTGTTTTCGAGAAATATCTGTCAACAAAATTTCGGATTGAAGCGGAGCTATGAGTTCTGTAATTCTTTTCATTATGTCACAAGTCTTCTGTCTGTAATAGTTGCGTGTTCTTTCTGATACATCTTCCCATCTTGTACTCAGCTGATATCTACAAACAAAATGTTGTGTAAATAAACAAGAATATCAGTAAAACTCATATCCATCACTCTGTCACTCAATGTCATAGATTTGAGTTTTTCCGGTCTCTAACTTCCATACTACTTGGTTGTCAAGGGGGTGTGTCCCCATAACTGAGCAAGGTTTCAGTTCAAGACAAATAGATCAACAACACCCCTCCCCCCTTGACTTTAGTTGCTTGCAAATTATCAGATATGACTAGCTGACTACTGATGGTCCTGCTGTTATTGAGAGAAGATTTTTCCTACACATTTCCATGTAAAATATATTGAACTAGTTCTAATTGTAACGGGGACCGTTACATATGTTCCCCAAACCTCCCCCAATTAAAACGTGATGTCCTTGTGAATCTATAGCAAAAAATCATTTTATTTTAGCCTTTAATTACATGTAGTACGTTCAATATGGTCATTTCAGTACCAATAAATGAAAAAAAGCGTTGCACGTGCATACACGCGCACGCGTGTATGATTCCGAATTTTTGCTGATGTCGTTCAACAGGCTTTTGTATCATATACCCACAGTATGAATTTCATAACGTTTCCACCAAATATAAGGAAGTTATAGCAATTTTAAAATCGTCCAATCAGAATTCAACACACGTTTTATTTAATTTTCCAAAGTGGTCGTTTTCTATAGATTATATAGGCTCCTCAGAGAAATGAAATGGGCCAAGTTTTGGCATCTAACAATGTTTTTTGTGAAATTCACTTTACATACGATAAAATTGGCGTATGACCTTAACTTTTATTGGGTATGAATAAAATTTTGGGGAATTGCATGTGCCAGCCTTATTATAGCGACTGCCTGATATCTCTGTGGACGGCCTCTTAATTTTTTCCAAAAAACCCTTTTAGGTCATTTTATTAATTTCACCTTATTAAAATGACAGAAAATAGTACAAATGACTAAATAGGAGAAATATTTCAAGCCCCATAAAATCTGTAAAGTCCTGGACCTTTCGGGGGCTTCGCCCTGGACCCACTACCATATAAAGTGGCGCCCCCATAACGGCAATTCCTGGATCCGTCCCTGCATTTGTCATTTAGAAATTAAACAGCCGGGGGGGGGGGGGGCGCTATGTTCAACGATTTTAAATAAAATTCTGCTTGTCTTCCTGTGGTTTATTTTGTATCCGAATATTGCGAAAAAAAAGTTTGTTCAAATCAACCTTACAGCCAAAGAGTAAAAAATTGTGGCGTGGATCTACTGTAACGGGACTTTCAGTATTCCCGTGTATCTCCGTGTTCAAAAAGAATAACGAGAGTTTCAGTGTTTAAGAATAAATAATATATTCTTAGTAAAATCACAGGTATTTACAAATTAATTAGCAAGATATGAAACAGGATCATAATAAGTCCAAGGGAGTGTGATATTTACCATTTAAAAGCTGTATAATTCTGAATTTATCCCCAATCTAATTAAAATCAGTCTTCTTAGATCCGCGCCGTATACTCTGGGTAAGTATTTTAGCGATTGTGAGCGTATCCTAGGATCTGATCTTAATTAGATTGAATTTAGCCCTGGCAGTCCCCGAAATACGTTGTTAACTCACTCTAGAATCCCCGACCAGCCGGGTCTTACAGTGGCGGATTTAAGGGGGACGCAGCCGCCCTCCCCTAAAATTGTCAATTTTAAGGTAAATCGGTATCTTGTCAGTTTAAAAAATTTTATACTAAACGACAAAAGAAGCAATCACTACCGCAGAAATAAATGAAAAAAACTCTTTTTTTTTCTTTTCTTGAATTACTTTATTGGGAGAACTTATTTTTTTTTCCTATTAAAATTTGCGTCATTTCATTAATTGCACCTTATTAAAAATGATAGAAAATAGTATAAATGACTAAATATGAGACATATTTCAAGCCCTATAAAATCTGTAAAATCCACGAGCTTCCGAAGGCTTCGCCCCGTGTACCCTCACCAAGGCTGTGCCCTGGACCCATCAGAGGCCTCAAGGCGGTCCCAAGACCCCCTGTCTAATAAACTAGCTCTCCCCGTAAATAAAAAATCTGGTAAACCGTCAACACTGAAAAAGTTTATATTTTCCATAGATAAACAATTATTTATGATTTAAAAAATGTTGTCAAGGGCAATACATCCTATGCTGGAATTTCCTCTACTGGATGCCTATTATACATTGGTTTCCCTAATATCCACACTTAATCTATACATATTTGTGAATTATCAGTTTTTAAAACTGTTTGATATTTAAATTTTGTCACTTCAACAAGTTTTTATCTATTTTTATTATTCTCTTTGACGAAAATGTGCGACTTTCTGATGTTTATGTATGAAGCATCATATGTTTTTGTATGTCTGACATCTTTAAAAAGGTGGCAACATATCCATTTTCTTTGGTTATTAATCAAATTAAACTATATTGAGTGGAGATTAATAAAGTTTTTCCACTTTTAACCATTAATATTGATAAGTCACATGAGAATGGAGCTACCTTAAACAAAGGGAAGTAACTCTGATAGAATACCCTCACACTACAAATATTCTGACAATCTAATAAATGTGTGGAGTGGGAAGAGATGATAGATATTCGCTGATATTTTGTAATGATAATTTTTAGCTGAGCACTACATAATTTACAGTGGCGGATCTAGTGGGTGGGTTTTATTTTAACATTATCAACAATTTTTTTTAGCAATTTGCTATTTTGCGGTCTTTTATTCACCTCTCCTTTTGAGAGAATTTTCTGGATCCGCCAATGATTTTGTTTTCAAGAAATACAACTCTTTCCATGCCACGAAAAATCTACCAGAGTTGTCTTTCTTTATGAAGCAGAAGACACTTGCTGTGAAAACGAAAATGGATGCCGCGCCATGAAAAACAGTTCTGAGTTCATTTTAAAGATATTTGCAGGTACTTACTAACTTAGTAAAAATAACTATTGGGTACAGTACTATTAGGTATTACTGAATATTTCGTCTTGTTAATTATCTATATATGTGAGTTGCATATGTAACAGGAAGGGAGAAAATGCAACAGACCAGACCGCGACCGGGATTTGAACCCGGGTCCCCTGAATCTCTAGTCAGTTGCTCTACCAACTGAGCTAACTGACCAACGGTGATCGAATGCGGCTGACCGCTACACATAAAACAAATGTATGGGATTGTCAACCTTTACTTCGCCTGACGTAACTTTGAGTGCGTTAACACCAGTGGCGGATCCAAGCAATATTGAAAGGGGTGGGACCTATGTGTGTACTTTTTGCCACCCAAAAAGGGGATAAAGACCACGAAATGAGAAAAATTACTTTCTTAAAAAATACTCAACCAATTGTGTGTGTGTAGGGGGGGGGGGGGAGGGGTAGTTAACCCACTGCATGTTTTGCTGTACTATCAGAATTGGGAGATTTCCTCTACATCATGATATTTTGAAATCAATCATTTGTTATTGGTACAGGATTGAAAACCAAAATGAATTTAAACTACTTAAGGATGCTTATCTATGTAGTAAATCTTTACATTTAAACAGCTAACTGTCATGGTACTCACTAGTAGAAAAAGCTTTAGAATATATTAAAATTGGATATCCGTTAAGAGATTTTAGTCAGTATAGATTTAAGAAAATTGTAAAGAAATTACTCTGTGATAAATACACTGAAACCTGGTACAATAATCGAAATAAATTAATTGATGGGAAACTGTGCACTTATTTTAAGCTTAAGGAGCACTTTGGTTTTGAGAACTATCTTAATAAAATTAAAAATTTTGATATTAGACGATCTATTTGTAAGTTACGGATATCAGCTCATAAATTAATGATTGAAGTTGGTAGATATTCTGGTATTACTAGGAATGAACGAATATGTAACAAATGCAACTCCGGTTTATTAGGTGATGAGATCCATTTTTTGATTAAATGTGAAAAGTTTGCTGATGAAAGAAGATCTTTTTGTGGTGCTATAGAAAAAACAGTAAATTTTTTTACCAAACTCAATGATGAACAAAAATTCATTTACATACTATGTTCTGAAGAGCCATCCATTCTAAATATAACTGGAAAATTTATTTTGAACAATATATGACACTATTTGTATATAACTATGTGTTATGTAATCACTTCTTTCTTTACTTGTGTATGTATATGTACATTATTTGTATGTATTTTCATGCTGCCCCTTGAGGGCCCTTAATTGGAAATAAAAATATATAGTATATAGTATTGTTTAGGCCTCGGCTGTCTGTTACGGAGAATGATGGAATGTTAAAAGGGATTCAAAGATTTAAATAGAATTCATAATATTAGAAATCTTTTTAAACTCAAGAACCACTGGGGTCGTCGCTCGCAAAATCCCCCATGGGGATTTTTAAAAGTTGGCATGTATGACGTGTATTGAGTTCTATGGGAAAATAATTGGTACTCTTTTCCCTTTGAAAAATTTGCAAAATTTGAGGTATGAAAGGCACGGGACGCTATATATTTTTTTTAAAATTTTGGTTAGTGCTTGGAATGAACTTTCAAATGATGTAAAGTATTTGTCTGAAATCAGTATAGTGAAACAGCGAGAGCACCAAAGGTTTGTATTGAGTTCTATGGGAAAATAATTGGTACTTTTTTCCCTATAGAGACCCCATTTCTGACTTGTCATGTGATTTAAAAATGCAAGTAGTGATTTTTTCTAGTATATTTGTGAGATGGATGTGTTCTTTGAACTATTGAAAATAAAATTAGACCAAAAAAGTGAGATGGTGGGGCAACCGGGGGGCGGCTGTATCATTTGGAAGGGTGCGGTATCTAGTAGTGGGTATGGGGTGCTGAAGGTGAACTGGCCAGAGGAGGGTAGTAAGCAGGAAAAGGCGTACCGGGTGGCTCTTATGGTAGATATGCACCTGACAAGGTCACAGTTCCCAGGTGGATGTCTGGAGGTTAGCCATCTCTGCCATAAGAAGCTGTGTGTCAACTCGATGCACTAAGTAATTGAACCACATGCCACAAACTTGGAGGGGATGCATTGTTTCCACCAGGGGGTTTGTTGTGGGACACACATTGCCAGACAATAGCATTGCATTGCATCATATAATGTAATTATATAAGAACAATTAAAATACTAGTGATTTAGTTTAGAGTAATTATGCTCGGAAGCTCCATTATTTTTTTTAACTCGGGCTCGAAGTTCGCTCAATATTACATTTTTCTGGTATTTGACTTCTTGATGCCTCTCATAAAGTTTGTACAATTTTTTTCATTTGACAACTCTTTTACTTTTGTGGGATGGCAATTTCTGATAAGCCTTGTTTAATTCATAATCTTTTTGTACTTTATCTAGGGTTTTGTCCACTGAACCACTGGTGGGGATGGCAGCACCTACCCCTGCACAGAGACCCCGAATAGACCTGCCCGGACCATTATTAGAAGAGTGGACAGCACTGTGCACCTGACCGGAGAAGTTCCTCGTAAATGTTACATTGCGAGGCAGAGATCGTCGCAGGGTTCGATTAAAGCTCTCGACCTTCTGAGAGTTGCTGTTTTTGATCGTCTTGGCCAGGACAGCTGGAGACAATCTTTTTGAGATACAAGCATGGAGCAAGTTCTCATTCTCGGCCGAACAGGGTATTTTGAAATTGTCACTCAGATATGTACTTTTTCTTAACCAGTTACTTTTTAATCCCCCTTTGCACACCAGAGAGTGTTTTCTGCATGATGCATGATCACCCATGTAGCAATGCACCATTGCAAGTTTAGCATACGAGAGCTTGTTTTTCATCTTTGCAGCATCCCCTCCAAATACCTCATAGGCTTGATTTATCTTGGCTGTGCATCTGTCTATTGTCTACTGCATCTAAGGCAAAATTATGCAAAGTTTTTATTCTTTCAGCCTTGTTTCTTCCATGCATGACCTGTGCCAGTTTTTCGTCTCTCTTGATAGACTTTCTGATGTATTCAGACAATGCCGAGTGTCGATATATAATGAATTGGTTGTTCTTTCAGAAGCCCATCCTGATAGAGGGAATGCGCCGCTCGGGTCAGTGGTTACCTCCTGTACCTCGAGGCCAGTCTCACTGAGGAGTTCTGCCATTCCCTCCTTAGCCCAGGTGAACTCATCCCCTATGGTGTGATGCATTGGAAGGTTTGCCCCACATACCCCAGGACTACAACAGTGGTCAACAGTGCCCTCATCAAGTAAGTGGCCATGTTTGGAACAAATTTTATTTTTTGTCACCACTTTAATTATTTGATGTTTTGTGGTGACATTCTCTGCAAAAGAATACACAGTTTGTGTCGCCGGCTGGAATGGTGTCTCACCCACCCCCGAGTACAGGGGGTTATTAGGTCACCTGAATTCATTCAGGTGACCTATTGCTATCTGTTTTGTCCGTCGTCGTTCGTCGTGCGTCATGCGACGTGCGTCGTGCGTTAACATTTGAACATTTTCAGCTTCTTCTCTGAAACCCCTGAACCAATTTCAACCAATTTTGGCATATAGCATCTGTGGGTGGAGGGGAACAAAAATTGTGAAATTCGTGGTCCCTGCCCCCCTGGGACCTGAGGGGTGGGGCAAAAACCATCAAAATGAGTGTAATTTAAAAAAATCTTCTTCTTTACTCCTGGACATCAAGAAGCCAAACTGTGGGCATAATTATAATGAGTGTTGAGCCCTCTACCAAAATTGTGAAATTCATGGCCCCTGGGGCAGGGGTTCTTGTGTTAGGGTGGGGCTCTATTGGTCATATAGTGAAAGTGTAGAAATTCTTTGAAAATCTTCTTCTCTGTCTCTGGGTATGAAGTAGACAAACTAATAGCATGGTAATGATGAGCAAGGATGCCTCTTTATACCCCCCGCAACAAGTTGTGGGGGGGGGGGGGATATACTGGAATCGGGTTGTCTGTCTGTCCGTCCGTCTGTAGACGCAATGGTTTCCGGTCTCTAAAGCATTATCCTTTCCACCTACCGTCACCATATCATATATATGGACTACCCATGGGATGAAGATGTTCCCTATCGATTTTGGGGTCAAAAGGTCAAAGGTCAAGCACACTGGACATCGAAGTAGCAATATGGTTTCCGGGCTCTAAAGTGTTATCCTTTCCACCTACAGTCACCATATCATACATATGGACTACCCATGGGATGAAGATGTTCCCTATCAATTTTGGGGTTCAAAAGGTCAAAGGTCATGCGCACTGGACATCGAAGTAGCAATATGGTTTCCGGGCTCTAAAGCGTTATCCTTTCCACCTACAGTCACCATATCAAACATATGGACTACCCATGGGATGAAGATGTTTCCTATCGATTTTGGGGTCAAAAGGTCAAAGGTCAAGCACACTGGACATTGAAGTAGCAATATGGTTTCCGGGCTCTAAAGCGTTATCCTTTCCACCTACAGTCACCATATCATATATATGGACTACCCATGCAATGAAGATGATCCCTATCGATTTTGGGGTCAAAAGGTCAAAGGTCAAGTGCACTGGACATTGAAGTAGCAATATGGTTTCCGGGCTCTAAAGCGTTATCCTTTCCACCTACAGTCACCATATCATACATATGGACTACCCATGGGATGAAGATGTTCCCTATCAATTTTGGGGTTCAAAAGGTCAAAGGTCATGCGCACTGGACATCGAAGTAGCAACACTCAGAAAAGAGGTAGTTTATACCTATTACCAACACCCTTTGGGAGATTGGGGTAAGCGGGGGTATTCTTAGTGAGCATTGCTCACAGTACCTCTTGTTAAAAAATTGTGAAATTCATGGCCTCTGGATCAGGGGTTCTGGTGCTAGGGTGGGGCTCTATAAGTCATATAGTGAAAATGCATTATTTCTTTGAAAATCTTCTTCTCTGTCCTTGGGTATTAAGTAGACAAACCAATAGCACAGTTATGATGAGCAAGGATGCCTCTTTCAAAATTGTGAAATTTATGGCCCCTGGGTCAGGGGTTCTGGTATTAGGGTGGGGCCCTATTGATCATATAATGAAAATGCATTTTATTTCTTTGAAAATCTTCTCCTCTGCTGCTGGGTATTAAGTAGACAAACTAATAGTATGATAATGATGATCAAGGATGCTTCTTTCAAAACTGAAATTTATGGCCCCTGGGTCAGGGGTTCTGGTGCAAAGGCAGGGCTGACCACATAGCTATTCAATGTTTCTTCCATCCAAAAGTAAAATTCTTATATTTAAACACAAACCTAATTCAAACATTGGAAGGTTGTTACATGATACTCAGGTGACCTATAAGGCCCCTGGGCCTCTTGTTGTACATACCATCGCTCTGAACAGAGATGGTATGTGGGGACTCATTTCCCCTGAGGGTGTTGATTTCCACCAGCTGGTGACACCTGTGACTCATATCCTCTTTATTAAGGTTGACAATTTTGACCTGAACTTTGTTACTTGATTTTTGTAGGGACTTGCGTGAAGGGGGAGGGGTGTTGGTTGAAAGTAGAATTTTCCTCAACCCATCATTTCCTAAAGGGGTTTGACTTAGGCCAACTTGTAAACCGTAGTTTACAGTGGCAGCCTTTCTCCCTGGGGATTTGGTCTCTACCTCCTCATACAAATTGTACAGGTCAGACAGGAACGGACACTCGGAGTATGTCATCCTCATCCGGGTGGCAAGGCCACGCCTCTCCTCAGTGTCTAGATCCCAAGTCAGGATACCCCGACAGTCTGGACTTCCTTGCTGGTGGAGGCGGAACACCTCGTTAAACATGGCCACTGTCTTGCCGAGATGTAGCAGCCTGTGCGAGTCCTGGTTTACCCTAAGAAGAGTCAGAGAAGTATTCATTTCTCTCATAAAAGGTTTGGAGTGCAAATAGTGTACAGGCAGTTACTTCCCTTAGACTTTGAGAATTATCATACAACACTAACAACTGATGTATTTTTTAATTTTGTTGTTTAAATCTTCCAGATTGGTAGTTAGTCAGATGCATGACTTATTAACTGCTTGTATCATGCCTTAGTTTACATATATCTGCATGTATTTACATTTAGCAGTAGATTTCATGAGAAACACTCTCTGGGGAGCTATATTTTTCATATTCTCTGACGTAACATATAACGAGGTGGTTCCTTTGCCAAAAATGTCTTGAAAATTTCATCGATGATCATTAAATTAATCAAAATTTTACTTACATGTATAGCATTTGAGCATTCCGGCACTCATTTCCACCTTCATTTTTCAGCTTCCTGGGCGTAACAAATGGTGGCACCATGGCCGCGGGAGCATTTCCTGTTTTTCTGAAGCTGAAGGAGGGTCCTTCACTAACTGATCCATTTCAGGAGGCAGTCTTTCATATGGAGCAGGTACAATTTTTTCTTTCACTCTCTGCATGCCCTTATTAGAAGGCACAGATTTGAATTTAAAGCCCTGGGTATTGCCCTTCTCAAACTTTGGCATGTTGGGATATTTTCAATTTTTCCAATTTCAAATTGCAGTATTTTTCAAATAATGGATGTTGTTCAGTGCAGCAGAGCCTGAGCTGTGATGATGTAGTAAAATGCTGGACTGACCCTTATCTAAGATCTTTGTAAACAGATAAGATGGGGAGGCACTGGTCATGTCCCTAATGTTCTTGTGTAAGGGGGGGGGGGTTAAAGTTATCTCACCTACATCAGCAGCTGGGAGAACATATTAAGAACCACTAGATTTATTAGATTCCTACATGGTTTCTCTTTCTTGATCTTACAGAAAATTGTTATTCAGACTTCTTTGAAAAGACATATTTAGCAGTTTTTCTTACTTTTTTTGCAATTTGGGGGGTCCTCCTTAAAATCGGGGTAGAATCTACCCTTATAAAGAAATTGTCAATATGATGCCTTGAAATTATTTCATACATAAGAAAAAACAGAATCGTGTAACTTTAATAACATTTTATTTATTACAGTCAAAAATCAGATCCAAATATCATCAGAATTGTCAGAGTCTTTCACTCCTGGTAATGTCAATGTCCATAGATGGTGCAGCTCATTCACATGGTGACAGATCTCATGACACAGAAATTCCAGAACTCAAATTTCCTACATGTGCACAGGTAGGTTTGTATTGAGTTCTATGGGAAAATAATTGGTACTCTTTTCCCTGTACTTTCGATTTAATACCGGAAGTGAACATTTTAGTTAACTTGTACAACGTTTCAGACTAAATAAATTACGATGTCAGCGGTCTATTTTTCAGAAAGTAAGTTGGGAATTTTTAGTCTCAAAATTGGGAGAAATCAACGGTTTTTGGCATTGGGAATGGTACCGTTTATCGGTACCAGTTATATAAGGGGGAAAAAAAGCTGGAGCTGCAAAAATATGAAAAGCTTGAGTGACCAGTAATGCCCATCAAGTCTCTGTCGTAAATCTTCTGAAGAATCGCAATTGTTATTGGTATATATAGAGAAATTAATATACATGTATCCTCATGAAGTGTACATTCAAGTTTGTTCATACCATAACTCCTGAGGTCAGGGTGAAGTCACAGAGAAAAACTGTTTTCTTCTAAGATAAATTTTCTATTTAGGAACCACAAATTTAAATTCATTTTACAAATAGATATACAAGCATTATCTTGTACATTAAATTTGTGCACAACACGACTCTTGGGTTCAAGATGGGGTCATAACACTGTAACTCAGATGATCATCTTCATGTGTAGATTACAGTTATTTCATGTTATTAATAAGATGACCCCTGGGGGAAGGATGAGGTAAAAAAGAGTTTTAATTATTACGTATGGTCAATCCAGACATTTTTAATGAAAATCATTTCAAGGACCAAATGAATGCAATTCTTCAAAATTATGTGTTCTAGCATCTTCTTGGTTTGTAGAGTCATAGTTTGTATACATCACCACCCTTGTAGAGTCGTAGTTTGTATACATCACCACCCTTGTAGAGTCGTAGTTTGTTTACATCACCACCCTTGTAGAGTCATAGTTTGTTTACATCACCAGCCTTGTAGAGTCATAGTTTGTTTACATCACCACTCTTGTAGAGTCATAGTTTGTTTGCATCACCACCCTTGTAGAGTCATAGTTTGTTTGCATCACCACCCTTGTAGAGTCATAGTTTGTTTACATCACCACCCTTGTAGAGTCATAGTTTGTTTGCATCACCACCCTTGTAGAGTCATAGTTTGTTTGCATCACCACCCTTGTAGAGTCATAGTTTGTTTACATCACCACCCTTGTAGAGTCATAGTTTGTTTGCATCACCACCCTTGAGCCCAGGTAGGGAGGATGCACTATTTCCACCTGTAGAATTTAGTTGTGGGGCACAACATCAAAAGTTTATCATGTGTACTAGTCTTGTAGATTCACAATGAAGTTTGTTTACAATACATCATGACCCCAGGGTGGGGGGATGCACTATTTATACCTGCGGGATTTTGTTGTGGGGCACAGTCCATGAAAAATGCATCATTTTGTGTAAAAATTAAAAATAGAAATAATAATTGAAAAACTAATGATTTGTATCTGAACTATTAAAATGATGCTCGGGATGTCTACTCTTTTGTCTGAACAATGAAAACAATGCTTGGGATGTGTACTTTTTTGTCCGAACAATTAGAATGATGCTCAGGATGTCTACTTTTTTGTCTGAATAATTAGAATGATGCTCAGGATGTCTACTTTTTTTGTCTGAACAATTAGAATGATGCTCGGGATGTCTACTTTTTTGTATCGGGCTCGTGATCCTGTCTACATTATGACTTGCTCGTTTTTGTTTTTGAACTGAGATGTTGATGTGTTTTATTCGAATCGTGTTGTCTATATTTTATCAAGGATGTTGTCCACTAAGCTAATGGTGGGGATCGTAGCAGCTACCCTGCACACAGACATTGAATGGAGCTGTCTGGTCCATTATCAGAAGAGTGCGTCCGATCAGAGAAGTTTCTTGAGGAGCATCACGAGGTACAGGGCTACAATATTTTAAATTATGTATACTTAATTCGTGGTCACTTGGCCGGCTATCAAATTATTTTTTTTAGAATCATCTGAGAACTTTTACTGCCCCTTTGGCCCAATAGATATGAAAACGGTTAGCTCAAATTTCATGACTGAATAAAATAAAACACTTTCAATAAAAAAGTTCTTAGATTTCAAACATTCATTATTGAAACTCACTAACAAATAGTATATACATATTATACCTATTAACCACGTTAACTACTAGCAATTATTTAAGAAAACAAAACAAATATTTCTAATATCTTGAACAAATAAATCAAATCTTCTTGTTACACACTTTATATGTTTAAAGGCAACTATTTAAAAATGAGTCTGATGTTTTATTTGTCATATAAACTAACACTATAGTCAGCATCATCTTTGTTTTGTCATTTTCTTCATGTAAGTGTCCATGTATTCAACAAAGTTCATTCCAACATTTTAATTATTTTCATGCTTTGAGGTGACACTTCCATGGAAGGAGTACACAGTTTGTGTTGCTGGTTGCAAGAACGACTCACCCACCCTCGAGTACATAATGTGTACAGGGGGTTATTGTACATTGCATCACTCTAAACAGGGATCATTACATGTATGAACTTGGCTCCTGAGGGATGTGACATTTACCAGCTGGCAACATATGTGACTCAACCATCTCAGCCTCATTTACATTCTCAATTTTGGCAATAACCTATCATTGAAATTTTTTAGGGACTTGTGTGAATGGGCAGAAGACATTTTCTTAACTCACCACTCCATCATTGCCTGATGTTTGAGACTGAACACTTTATTGAAAATTGATGGGATGTAGCAATCAATGGGTGTCATCATTTGCCCTGAGAAGACTAAGAGAAGTATTCATATTTAATGTAAAAAGTTTAGATCATGTAAAGAGCATGCAGGCATATTTTACAGTGATCTCCCTTAGACTATGTAAATTATAATACAACACTTGTTAATGGTGTTTTTTTTTACATATTAAATGTTTGAATGTTCTAAATTTGGTTCATAGTGAAAGATATGAGTTATAGCTACATGCATTGTACCATATTATAGTACAGGAATGTCTGTATGTCCGTCTGTAGATGGGGGTGTATTATGGTACAGCAATGTCTGTATGTCCGTCTGTAGATGGGGTGTATTATGGTACAGCAATGTCTGTATGTCTGTCTGTAGATGGGACATATTTTGATACAGTAATGTCTGTATGTCCGTCTGTAGATGGGACGTATTATGGTACAGCAATGTCTGTATGTCTGTCTGTAGATGGGACGTATTATGGTACAGCAATGTCTGTATGTCCGTCTGTAGATGGGACGTATTATGGTACAGCAATGTATGTATGTCTGTCTGTAGATGGGACGTATCATAGTACAGCAATGTCTGTATGTCTGTCGGTAGATGTGACGTATTATGGTACAGCAATGTCTGTATACCTGTCTGTTTTGATAATGTGTATAGGAGGGCTCACCATCTGAATGCTTTTTTATGATGTTTGAAAAGCCCTCGAATTTCTGGAATTTTTAGGGTCTATAGGGGATGAGATAAGTTCCCATTCCCAATGCCAACTATTCCATTATTGGAAAGGTCCAGGCCCTCGAAATGAAGACCTTAAAAAACCTGAATTAAAATTGTAAAATCCACGGCCCCTCTGTCTGGGTCACGCTCGAAGGCAGGGTCAATATAGGAAAATTGTTATTGACTTTCTAGTCTTAGTGTTACATATAACCAATGTTCAGGTGACCAATAAGGTCAGTGAGTCTCCTGTTTAAAAGAGAACAAGCTGGTTTCCTTTCACTAAATTCAAGAGGATTTTTAATTTGTTCAAACTTTCATTTACCTGTCTGATTTCTGGCCATTCCAGCACTCATTGTCACTTTGGTTTTTCAGCTCCCTGGTCCTCATGAGATGGTGACACCCTGTAGTAGGAGCAGTTCTTACCGGTATCTCTTAAAAGAAGACAAAGGTTTTCTTAGCATCTGATCCATTTCTGGAGACAAACTTTTGAATGGAGCTGGTAAAATTTCTATCTTTTTAACTCATCTGAACTATAAGCTCAAGTGGGCTTTTCTGATCACCAGTTGTCTGTTGTACATCTGTCTGTCCGTCTGTCTGTAAACTTATTTTTTAACTTATCTACAATCACAGAGCCCAATTTCAACCAAACTTAGTACTGTTAAAGGATTAAAAATCGTGTAAATGAAGGGACTCCCACCTTCAAAGGTTGGATAATCAACAAATGAAAAAAGATAGGATGGGATCATTTAAGTATCGTCTCCAGAACTACAGAGGTAGAAATGAAGAAACCTCTTTAAGTCTTTTGAAACCCTCCTTAAATATATTATTATCTTTTTAATTCTGGCTTCAGGGGATAGGATAAGACCATCGGTGCCTGGCAAGGGCAAACACAACAGGCCAATGACCCCAATTATCGTAAAACGGACATTCTGAAATTTATTGGGCTGAAATAATGTACATTAGATCCATTTTTAGTTCTCCAGAGCCGAAGGATTAAGTGAGCTTTTCTGACCGAAATTTGCACATTGTCCGCTGTTGTCGGGGTCATCGTAAACTTTTCACATTTTCATCTTCTTCTCTAGCACCAGTAGGCCAATTTCAACAAAACTTGGCACAAAGCATTCTTGGGTGAAGGGATTCAACTTTGTACAAATGAAGGACCATGCCTCTTTCCAAGGGGAGTTAATAGAGAAATAGTGAAAATACATTGACGATTTATAAAAATCTTCATCTCCAAAACCACTCGATCAATTTCAGCCAATCATGGCATAAATCATTCTTGGGTAAAGGGAATTCATTAGGGGATCATTAGGGGGATCAAACTTTTACATGCGAATATATAGGTAAAATCTTTGAAAATCCTCTTCTCAAAAACCACTGCCCCAGGAAAGTACAAATTTACATGAAAGCTTCCTGAAATAGTGCAGATTCAAAATTGTTAAAATTATGGCGCCCGAGGGTAGGATGGAGCCATAATAGGGATCAAAGTTTTACATACAAATGCACAATGTTACCACGTTATATCGCCAGCTATTGTCGTCCACATATGACACGATATGTAAAAATAATTGTTTTGCTTTACTTCTTTAAACTTTACTAAAAAATGCATATTCTGCCCTTGTGCATTTGTAAAACATGTAAGTATATCTACAATAGTTTCATTTGTGTCATGGTAGGTTCTACACTGACTGAATGGGTTGAATGGTTGACAAACACACATGCAATGGCTGCATCTTTTTTCTGGGACACAGAAATATGATGTCACACAAATAAATACACACAAAAGTCGCATGATACACAAAATGTACAGCAATTGATAGCAAATCCCATCGAACAGAGATTTAGTTAGTGTGCACATGAAGATTGGTGGAAGTTTGCAGCCGATAGTAGTTTCGTTTCTCAGTTGTTCATGCGTAGGCAACACTACTGGGCAATTTCAGAGACAATTTTTAATTGAGTATATTAAAGTTATTATTGCAGTTACCTATGCTTACCTGTTTTCATGACACATAATAAATTTAGTTTCGCTCTGATTCAGCGGAGCAGACCAACTATGTATAATTAGGGCTTTTGATCCTTGGTCGTTGGCATTGTCATCGGGGATTTAGAAAGGCAGTTTCACCTTTTGTACCTGAAAACAGGTGGCGATAGGCGAGGTAGGTGTTATATAGGATGTTTAGGGTTTATGGAAATCCGCTGTACACATTTCGATGGCGGTATGTGGGGATGGCGATATAATGAGTGGCGATATACCGAGGTAACTAGGTATGGGGAAAATCTTTAAAAATCGTCTTTTGAAAATTCACTGGACCAAAAAGGTCTACATTCACCTGATAGCTTCCTCACATAGTGTAAATTCAAGTTTGTTAAAATTATTGCCCCCATTCATGGGAAGGATTGGGGCACAATAATGGATCAAAGTTTTATAAACAAATATATAGGGAAACTCTTTAAATATCTTCTAAAGAACCATTGGCCCTTTACATTTACACGAAAGCTTCCTGACATAGTGCAGATTCAAGTTTGTAAAATTCATCGACCCTGGAGGTAGGATGGGGGCACAATAGGGATCAAAGTGGTACATGTTATTATATAGGAAAAATCTTTGAATATGGGCCAAGGTGACTCAGTTGAGCGGTGTGGACCATGGACCTGGTGTAAACGTTTTGTTGTTGACACCAGGTACACTAATTCAACAACACATAATGTTTTCGATTGATTTTTCATCAATCCTTTATTCTTAAATTCTGAGTTGAATCTGCCCTTAAGTAAAAATTGTTAATATGATGCCATAAAATGTATGGAGAAATAGGAATAAGTAACAATGGACTTTTAAGACTCTTTATTCATATATGTACATGGTTTAGGTATTAAACATATTTACAAATACTGAACTTTACATTGGGAGTTGAGGGGGTGGTGAACTATTTTCTGAACTTTACGTTGGGAGGTGAGGGGGTGGTGAACTATTTTCTGGATTGAACGTTGAGACGTGAGGGGTTGGAAAACTGCTTTCTGAACTTTATGTAGTGAGGTGACAGGGATGAGAACTATTTTCTGAACTTTACATTGAGACGTGGGGGGATGGAGAACTATTTTCTCAACTTTACATTGTGATGTGAGGGGATGGAGAACTATTTTCTGAACTTTACATTGTGATGTGAGGGGATGGAGAACTATTTTCTGAACTTTATGTTGATATATGAGGGGATAGAGAACTATTTTTTAAAATTTATGTTGGGAGGTGAGGGTGCGAGAAACTTTTTATTGATGTCACATAGGACTTGATGTATACAGAGGTTAGATATTGTGTTATGAATGTTTTTAAATTGACGTTTGTTCTCAGTTTGGTACATTCAGAATGAATACATGGATTTTTTGTAGACATTCATGTCCTAATAGCATAATATAATGGTGTGAAGAAATCATTTTGGTTACCTAATCCTTAATGTTGAAATAAATTTTACAGGGTAGCAGTTACTCGAGATGTCTGGCTGATTGACGAAGATAATTGCCCTGCGCCTGACATTCTTGTAGGACTTGGATAGCTCTATCACTGTAAAAAATGTCAGGTTTGTTTATGAAATTATTCAAAATGTTCCGTTTTTATGCCTCATTCATGCTGTGACTGGGGCATGTAGTGTTAACTCTTTTTAGCTCACATGAGCTGAAAGCTAAAGTGAGCTATTCTGATGAATTATTGTCCAGCATCAGTCTATTCGTCTCTTCCTTAACTTTCTTTCAACATTTTCGACTTCTTCTCAAGCATGTACCACAGCTCTAATATCAGCCAAACTTGTCTCAAATGGGTAAAATGGGGTCACAATGGGTGATCAAAGTTTACATGGTGATGCATAGGATAAAGCATTAAAAATTCTCAGGGAACAAAAGGGTCATAATAGAAATCATATTGATATGCAAGCATTTATTCCCTGGTAGTGCAGATTCAAGTTTGTTCAAATTAAGGTTCCTAGGGGTAAGGTGAGGCCACTATAGGGGATCAGAGTTTTACATAGGGATGTATAGGAAATATCTTTAATAATCTTGCATCAGGGCCATGAATACTTTGATATACAATCATCCCCAGGTAATGTAGTTTAAAGTTTCTCCCAATCTTGGCTCCCGGCGGTAGAATGGGGCCAGGATAAGGGATCTAAGTTTTAAAGAGAGATATATAGGATACATATTTAAAGATTTTCTTAAGAAAAACAGGGTCATGATCACTATATGTTAATGTGCAAGCATTTCCAGGTAGTGCAAATTCAAATTTGTTCAAATTTTGCCCCTGGGGATAGGGTGAGATCACAATAGGAAATCAAATTGTTATATAGGGATTATAGGAAAGGCGTAGATAACGAACAGTGATCAATCTCATAACTCCTATAAGCAATACAAAATAGATAGCTGGGCAAACACGGACCTTTGGACACACCAGGGGTGGTATCAGGTGCCTAGAAGGGGTGAGCATTCCCTGTCGACCGGTCACACTCGCCGTGAGCCTGATGTCCTGATCTTGTAAACAGAGTTATCTGTAGTCAAAATCAGTGTGCCAAGAAAGGACTAACAATCGGTATGAAACACGTCAGACAGCATAGGGAATATCTTTATAACTCTGACAACAGGGTCATGAATACTCATACTAATATACACGCATCCCAAGGTATTAAAATTGAAGTATTTTCAAATCATGGTTATAGCGGGAGGGGGAGGGGGTTAAGATGGGGTCATAATGGAATCAAAGTTTAAGTGGGACTTTGTACAAAAACAAATCATCCGGAATTGATAGGTTTCTTAATGCTGACTCAGAAATCTTGAATCACGTGATTTGAAATGACAGGAAATTTGTTGTGTAGAAGCCTGTTTAATAGAAGTTGTTTATGAAAAACAAATAACTCCCCAGCTCCCCAAATTGGACGTGCATCAAATGAAACCCCCTTTTATGTACAGCATGGCATGGAAGAGAAAGCGTGGGCAGGAACAAAGACATAATGAACTCCGATAAGCCATATAGGAGGAGATATGTACACAAACTAGTTTACACTCTCCACCCCTCAGATCCACTATAACTTTGTACAAAAATAATACTTCTCCCCCGGGAAGAGGGGAGACATAAATACCCCTTAAAGGATCCAGACTTACTTTTCAAGTATGGGATTATTTTCTGCTGTAGGACAGCTTAATTTTCCATGAATATTTGTAGACATAGCTGTTTGCTATAAAAAATACAATGGACTAGATTGGAAGTCAAACCCAGGGTCCCAGAATATCTAGTCAGGTGCTATTAGAAACTCTAGTCAAGTGCTCTCAGAATCTCTAGTCCGGTGTTTTCAAAATCTCTAGTCAGGTGCTCTCAGAATCTCTGGTCAGGTGCTCTCAGAATCTCTAGTCAGGTGCTCTCAGAATCTCTGGTCCGGTGCTCTCAGAATCTCTAGTTAGGTGCTCTCAGAATCTCTGGTCCGGTGCTCTCAGAATCTCTAGTCAGGTGCTCTCAGAATCTCTAGTCCGGTGTTTTCAAAATCTCTAGTCAGGTGCTCTCAGAATCTCTGGTCAGGTGCTCTCAGAATCTCTAGTCAGGTGCTCTCAGAATCTCTGGTCCGGTGCTCTCAGAATCTCTAGTTAGGTGCTCTCAGAATCTCTGGTCCGGTGCTCTCAGAATCTCTAGTCAGGTGCTCTCAGAATCTCTAGTCCGCTGCTCTCAGAATCTCTAGTCCACTGCTCTCAGAATCTCTAGTCAGGTGCTCTCAGAATCTCTAGTCAGGTGTGCATCCAAGTGAGTAACATGGAACCAGCCTCAGGCCAAGTTAAAATGTCATGCTTAAAGGTAATTCATCAGTCACAAATACAAGAGCCTCATAGGCAACAATGCTCACCTGAATCAAGATAAACCCTCTTATTCTGCTGTTGGGATCTTGAAAAAGATTTGTTTTCAACCTTTATTTCAAAAAAAAAAATTAACCCCATATTGTGATCCTAACATAGCCCAAAATGAGCACTACATAACCTTGATACAAGGTCAAAGGTCATGGTATCAGATGAAAGGTTTTCCCATAAGAAATCTATATATGAAGTATGAAAGACCTACCTAAATATTTAAGGAAATATTGCCTTAGATAAGTTTTTCTACAAGTAGATCAAGGTTAAGGTTACAAGGTCAACAACTTTGGTAGGAAAGGATTGATTGAATATTGTTTAACGTCCCTCTTGAGAATATCTCACTCGTATGGAGATGTCACCACTGCTGCCCCATTTAATCGCCTTCTACGACAAGCAAGGGGTACTGAGGGCCTATTCTAACCCGGATCCCCACGGGATCGGTAGGAAAGGAAAGGCCTCATCAATTATTGTGACAAGGAAGGAAAGGAATGGCCTTGTCACAATATCATCTTATCAAAGGGTACCGTCATAAGATATTTTATATACAAAACATGAAAACACCAGGTCATATAGTTCCAAAGATATGATCTTGATGAGGTTTTCTTAAAAGTTGGTCAAACTCTGAAGTCACAAGTTTAAAAACTTTGATACATAAAAATGTTTTGTCACAAGAAGCACATATAAAAAATGAAAGACCTATCACTCACAATTCAAAAGTGATGAGCAGCAAGGTTCAAGTTTCAGCTCAAGTTTTGAAAGATAAGTCAAACTTTAAGGTCAAGACTACAAACTCAAAGAAAATGGTGTAAGATGTAAGGTTCTGTCATAAGGAATCTATATACAAAATCCAAAGGCTTTATTTAAATAGTTCAGGAGATACTGCTTGAGTTTGGTATTCTTAATAAAAAGTCAAACTCTAATTAGAGTTAAGGTCACAGGGTTAAAAACTATTAGGAAGGTCTTGTTGCATATAATACCGATATATGAAATATGAGAGGCATATGACCCACAATTCAAAAGTTAGTACACATGTAGCAATGTTAAAGTAGGGGGCAGACATACAGGACAGGACAATATGCCCCCCTCCCCGGATATAGTCGCAAGAGAATAAACACTTAAATCCGCACACCTGCTACACTTGAAAATGATTTGTTTAAGTGAATTACCTGCACTATCTGAACGTGTTTGCATATTAACATGACCCTGCTGTTGTTGAGATGAAGAATTTCAAAAACGTGTCCCTAAATATCCCCGTATAAAACTTGTGTCCATTATTGCCCCCCCCCCCCCCCCCCCCCCAAGGACAACATCTTGAACAAATTTGAATCTGTACTACCTGGGCATGCTTGCATATTGATGTGATTAATTATGACCTTCTAGTCTTGTGAAGATTTTTCCTCTCTATCTCCATGTAAAACTTTGATCTCCTGATGACGTCCTACCCCACCCCCGGCAGACCGTGGTTCTAACAAACTTGTATCTATGATACATATCAGGAAACTTTTACATCAATCTCAATTTTTCTGGCCCAGTGGTTCTTGAGAAGATTTTTAAATGACCCCACCCTATTTTTCCCTTTTCTTGATTATTTCCCCTTTGAACTTCATTTGAACAAACTTGAATTCCCAGAGGAGATCATAATGCGAAAAGTTAATAACAACAGACAAATTGTAATGGGAAAAGTTCCCTTTGTACTGTGGATATCGGAGTGGATATCTCAGAGGTTAGAGCACCTGACTATTACATATGTAATACAGGGGTCTCGGGTTTGATTCCTCGTCCAGTCAAACCATTGATATCAATCTGGATAGCTCAGTGGTTAGAGCACCTGACTAGTAATACAGGGGTCTCGGGTCCAATCCCTGGTCCTTTCATATCGTGGGAACGAAGGCCTTGGATTCGATCCCCGTTGTGACACCGGTTCAGCCATATCGTCTTTTCCTTCCCATTACATTGACATATATGTAAACATGTATATATATGACAGACTATCCCTGACAATTCAGTTTGATATGATTACACTTTGTTTATTTTGTAGGACGGTGGAGATTTAGATAAGTGGTGTGACGTTATTGATGGTAAACAGAAGACTGTGACCTTGAATCTGAAGACCTGTGATGAAGACCAGACGTTTGGGGTCACTCTCTGTTACAGTACTACAAATCTAAGTAAGTACTCAGTAATAATGTAAGACTGAACTCTGTATCATGTTTATCTGATATATACATTGTAAAATCAAACACATATTGAATTAATTCACAAACAAAATAATGTTCTGTTAAACTCACAAACACAAGTACATGTTACACATCACAAACAGAGGACTGTAATGTACACAGGGCTGTAATTAACACAGGACTGTAATTAACACAGGGCTGTATTTTACACAGGATTGTAATTAACATAGGGTTGTTATGTACACAGGATTGTAATTAACAAGCAGATGTAATTAACACGGTGTTGTAATTTTACTCTCTGATTAGACATGTAATTAACACTGTGTTGGTAGATGTAATTAACACTGTAGAGCTGTGTAATTAACACTGTGTTGGTAGATGTAATTAACACTGTGTAGAGCTGAGTAATTAACACTGTGTTTATAGATATTGGATTTTCTTCACTTTAGCAGTGTGCCACTCAGCCACAAAGAGGTTGTCTCTGATGTCCACACATAAACCTAATGGACGTTCTAAATCACAGTGAATGTAACAGAGGAACTGTCCGTCCTGATCTAGGATGTGGATACGGTGATTTCTATAGTCTGCTGTCAGGATGTGACTCTGGCTGTCTGTAGTGATGCCGCGTGGATTAAATGATTGCTCGGTATTAGAGGGATGACCAGTGTATCTAAATCGGAGTTTTCCTGACTGATTGACCACCACTACTGCTCTAGCTTCACAGTCAGCCACACAGATATCCAGGTTCTTGTTCTCACTGAGGTATTTATAACCACCAGATGAGTAGAGAGGACGACCCTGATCATCAAACTGAATGCTTTGTTTCTCTGTGGAGCCGGAGTAACGCACGACTTTGGATTGTTCTTCATCATCACTGATCATGGTAACCAGGAGATCGTTACCCGCGGTACAGCAGACATAGCCAGGTCTCCACCCCTGTAGTGTGATCACGGTCTGTATCTGTTTATTCTTAATTAAGTTCACGGTGTTATTACTAGAGTCAGTATAAACAAGATCTCCGTCCCGTGTCACTGCTATGTCCTTTGGTTCTCTCCCTGACTTGGTTTTTATTGATGTCAGTAGTTTACTCTGGAGGTTGAGCAGCTTCATGGTTTTCTTATTCCCGCATGTCCAGACTTGATCTTCACTCAGACAGCTAACACTGAATAGTCTGTCTAAGAACTCGCTATACCCAGTGTCTATGGTGGCGGTGACGCGCGGCTCATCAAGCAGTGGTTTGACTGGAGGAGACGATACAGCTTCTGCTGACTTTATCGTGTCGCCATGTTCTGTGTTAATGGATAATGGCGGCAGAGAACCAAACATTTCATTGAGCTGATCTTTGTTTATTTTCTGAGGAGAGAAACTCGGTACTGTAACGCGGACTTTAGGCGGTAATGTTCTAAATTCAGAATTCCTAGATTTGTAAGTAGAGGTTAAGGAGACGTCATTTAATTTTAGGATTGATTTCAAGTCGGACATGATCTGTTTGAGTTCCGCCATTTTCTGTGTGATTTCTTCTGTATTTTTATTTAGCGCGTCCAGATGTTTAGTTTTCATCTCCGCAATGGCGGATTTCCGTCGGTTGACAATGGCGGTAATCTCCCGGTGTAAGATTTCTCCTTGTTGGTCAGCAATTGTGATCAGTTTCCCGTATTTCGTTTCTAACTCGGCTTTTTCAGTTTGCACATCGGAGGCCATTTCTTCATATCGCGGGTAAATTCTTGTCTCGAGTTCTTTTAGATCTTTTTGTAAACTTTCTGTTTTAGCGCTGAGTTTTTCCAGGATATCTGACATATCGTGACCTTTGTGTTTACCTGAGGAGACGCAGGTAGAACAGACAGGAATGTTGCATTCCTCGCAGTGAAGTTCGCAGTGCTTTTCGGGGTGTTTCGGACATTTTGGGTAGTTAGGGGTAACCTTTCTCTGTAAAAACGGCACGACATTGTGTCTTTTAGACGAGTCTGAGAGGTGCTTTACTGCACAGTTAACACAGAGATTTATATTACAAAGTTCACAATGACTCTGTAGGGGGATAGTTTCACAGAGGTCACACAGTAGGACTTCCTGAGCACTGCGCCGGGGATGCATTTCTGATGGCGGGATCACACGAGAACTTTACTGTCAGTAAAAAAAGAATCTTAATTAGAGACGTTGACAGGTCAAAACAATTGAGAAGCTAGAATTATAGCATGATATGAAACACTGTGGTCATTGAATTTGATATTTGAAATGAAATTTTATGAAATTAGTAACGAAGTGAGCAGATCGATTCCGTTGATCACAGGTTAAGTGATCAGATCTATCTCATTAATCACAGAAATATCGATACTACTAACACTACAATGTCAGAATGCGTATATATAATTTTGTCTCACCTTAAAATCCAACATGGCCTCCCTGTTCTTTCGACCTTCCGTCTAGTCCTGAGAATTAAATACCTGTGCGGCGTGTCAGCCTGTATACACTATCTACGTGTTATCGATTGTCTAAATAGTTTTAAAACTTGTTTTGACCTGAATCACGTTGGGTAGCTGTGTCAACATTTCCGTCAGAAGATAGAATTTCCTTTCATAAAAAATAAAATGCAATCAAATATGTATACAATGAATAACTGCTTTCTTTAATTATACTTATTGTAATTACGCCCCGTGCACACAAATAATATTGCGTTTAAGGTACAAAAGAAAAATTTGCAAGGTCAACTTGACGACACTGGAGAGGAGAGGGGGGGGTGTCATTCAGTGGGTCCCCGTTTGACTCGTAACAGTGAGGGTTCTTTATTTTGACAACGCCCACCATGACACGGGACCCCTGTTTCCATCTCATATCTGAAGACCTGTGGCTTATAGTTCTACATTACAGGGCGCTTTGTAAAGGGCCATTAACTACATTTGTGAAATATTTTACTCATGCACGGTAAATTGCGATATTAACTTTTTTATGTATATTTTACTTCAAAGCATCAAAAATAAAACATGCATATATTTATAAACATATTAAGGGACAAGAATAAAAGTTCAGTGTTTGACAGCTTCTTATGTTAATGTTAATTTTATGCTCTTCTTGATAGTACATTATATATATTTAGTAGTTAAAGTTTTGAATTGAATTCATGTATCAAAAGATGACCCCCCTCTCCCCCATTTAATGTTTAGGCCGTTTTAGTTGATGAATCAATTAAGGATTTGGCAGTCGGGATTATTAGTATTATTTTTTTTTTTTTTTGTTGAGGAATTAATTTTTATTTTATTTTTACTATTTTCCCTCCGATCTGCCCCCCCCCCCCCCCCCCTCACTGTGAAAAAAATGACATGTGCCTATTTAATGAAATTCAACGTTTCTCCACCTTTAAGCACACAACCTCACATCTCAAATTTTTTATTAGTACATGTAATTGTTTGTAAGGGTATGGAATCGTTATCTCACCAGAGGGAGCGTTATGCAAGCTATATTTTCCTGACAGACATTTACAATAAATCGCTCACCTGTGTACAGATAAAGGACATGTAAATTACCCGTATTTTAACGTCCAGGAGAAGCTTGCGTAATGTGCTCTCTGGTGAGAGAATGCCATGAAATACGTTACGCATTATTTTGTATATCAATGTACATGTAGTTAACATATTTTGTTTTCTATTGTAGAATGAGTTGAGTGGGAAAATGAGCCTCCAGATGTATATGTACATGTGTATATTATAATTAAACCTCTGTTGCACTCACGCATGCGAGGTTACTCTACATTAGGTGTTCGAGTTTTATTTCCTGAATATTTTAGTTTTTGTTGAAATAGTAGAATACAGCAAAAATTTTAAAAAAAAAATTCTTCCAGTGATTTATTGAAGAAAAATCACAATATAATTCTTGTTATTGTATTTTGGAGGTTTATATATAATAGTCAGCGAAACCAACGATCCTCCGAAACCAACACGTACAATATCACACCCATCTCTCGGAAAACAGGATGATCGGGATAATGCTTTATAAATTAAAAACCAAAAAAGTTTACAATCCTAAACCGGACATATTTTGTGGAAATGTCTGTTGTGTGTAAAATCATTATAGGATTGAATATATAAATTATTTTGTTCATGGAGAAATGAATATAAAAACCGAATCGCTAACTTTGTTTTAAAAGAGTTTGCAATTCGGTTTTTACATTCGTTTCTCCACGAAGAAAACAACTTATATGTTAAATGCTTGTAATTCAATTGCAAATTAAAAAAATGTCTGTTTCCGTGAAATGTATTAACAACAGAGTCGAAATAGAAAAAGCTGCAGATCCGCGGAGTAATTTACACGCATGTCGGCCGCCAGCAGAAATCGACAGCAATTGCAGTTTTCTCTGCTTTACTGCAAGGTACACAGTTTGGGACATGCGTATATTAAAAAAAAAAAGAATTGTCGATCAGCCTCAAATTAGGGGCCGAAGGAACGCTTCCCGTCTGTTGGTTGAAGTAGACAGATTCATAGAGTGGGTGCCTGACACACTTATTAAATTTCTCACTATCACTTAATAGATTATCATTATTATTAGCCGAGACTATATTGGACAAAGTTTTGCTCATCGCGAGTTTTGGATTATTTGTGCATTCCCTTGAATAACTTTACACTGAGCCCTCTTTCCGATTACCATAATACTCGCCGCTCCAATGAGCAGATAGCGCCGTTAAAATTTTTCTCAAATTTTGGTTTTTAAGTCGGCTCGCGAATTTATCAACGGCGTGCGGATTCATCGTGTATCACAAACTTTCTGTATATTCTTACACCGACAGCAAATTAATCCCGCGCACAAAGATCTTCAAAAATTGTTCATTTGCTTTTTGAACAGCTTCATTAAGTTTTAAAGACAAATCATGCATGTATGTTGACATTCTTATAACAATGTAATTTAAATGAGTCCCCTCAATACGTTTAAAGAAACTAAAGATAGTGCGCACGAGAGTTTGTAGCAATAAAGTTTTAACAGACTCGAGATTTTCTTTGTTTAAAGTTCATATATATATAACATCACCCAAGCTTCGAAAAATGATGTACCAAGGTGCGATATAACGAGCCCCCCCCCCCCCCCCCCCCGTAATTATAAAGAAATCAAAAATTAAAGCCAGTAATTTAATTGTTACTAAATGAAGAATTCAAACGTAACCCTCTAAAATTTCGCCGCATTTAGATGGGTAAGTACATCAGTCGTTTACTGCAAAAGGAAAGTTAAAACTCAGAAGTAATCGCATATTCCCAGGCTTAAGAAAAACGTGCAACATGAAGAAATCTGACAAAATCAAGTGACAAAGGACGCGTACACGTACAAAACACTAGCACAGTCACGGTATCATAATATCATGGCAGTTTTAAAAATTGCACGATGAAATATTTTAATTGACTGTTTCATAATGATTAGTTACAGGGTGTAAGATAATTTTTTTAAAAACAATTTTACGGTTTTAGATAGGTAAACAACTCGGCGAAAAATTATAAGTGCACATTGCATTGACTAAAACAAAATGAGTCAAAAACCTTTAATGATATCTATAATGTGTTCCTTTACATAAAAAAAAATAATTAAAAAGTGGGTTAGGGTTAATTAATAAGCATAATGCAGGGGCGGATCCAGGAATTGCTGTTACGGGGGGCACCACTTTATGAGGCAGATGGTCCAGGGTGAAGCCCTCGTGGGGGTCCAGGGGGCGAAGCTCCCGAAATTTACAGATTTTATGTGGCTTGAAATATTTCTCCTATTTAGTCATTTGTACTATTTTCTATCATTTTGTGAAGGTGAAATTAATAAAATGACCAAAATTTTAAGTTTTTTTTTTTTTTAAAATGAAGTTCTCCCAATAAAGTAATTAAAGAAATCAAAAGATTTTGTCATTTATTTCTCCGGTAGTGGAAGGAAATATTGCTTCTTTTATCGTTTAGTACATTTTCCGAAACAAGATACCGCGATTTACCTTAAATTTGAAAATTTTAGGGGAGGGGGGAGGGGGGGGGGGGGCGCCGGCTGCGCCCCCTCTAAATCCGCCACTGTAATGTACTATTCCGATTGTTTTTTTGTTTTTTTTGAAGAATTATGGAATTCCATTAATGTCATTGTAATAGTCAATATTTACGTTTTCCGAAGTACGGAAACCCATTTCAGTCATATTTCTAAATTCATCCGACGGTATATATATGAGATTTTGTAAACAATTACTTATGCCCCCTTTCAAAGAAGAAAAGGAGGGGGTGTGCTTCGTACTTGTCGGTCGGCAGACCACATGCTCGCTCTTGGGAACCATTCACTTGATCGTTATGATATTTCAAATGTTGGTTGGTTATAAGTAGAAGAGGACCCCTATTGGTTTTTAGGTCGAAAGGTGAAAAGTCAGTCCATTCTGGACATAGGAAAATACTGTCCATTCAATATCTTGAGAACCCTTTTTTTGACAGACATCAAACTTGGTACACTGGTACATCCTAAGAAGTAGATGACCCCTTATGATTCTAAGGTCATATGGTTAAAGGTCAAGGGTAAAAATGGACATAGGAATATACTATTCACTCAATATCTCGAGAACCCTTTGCTTGACGGACATCAAACTTGGAACACTGGTACATCTTAAGAAGTAGATGACCCCTATTGATTGTTAGGTCACATGGTTAAAGATCAAGAGTCAAACTGGACATAGTAATATATTGTCTCCTATATTTAAAGAATCAGTAGCTTGACTGACACCAAACTTGGTACACTGGTACATCCTATGGAATAGATGACTCCTATCTATCTTAGATCACATGGTCAAAGGCCAAGGGTCAGTCCATTCTGGACATAGGAAGATATTGTCCACTCAACATCTTGACTTGCATTGGTTTGGTTCTAATATCAATTAAATGATGCATGTGTATAACCGTTTACAATTCTGCACCACGTTGGGAGTGGGGGTATTGTTGTATGTTTGTATTGTTTGACAAACATTTCTTGTTTTCTTTATTGTTTTGATGGTAGCATTATATGACTAGTTGATGAATAAACTCTAAAAATATGCATGGATAGTGAGTACAGTAAAAACAGCAATGTTTCTTACAGATGTCAACTGCATAGTCATTGTAACATTGAGTAAAGTTTAAGGAATTGATTTGCTGAACTTTTTGGTTGGATGGTATCTTCTTACAACCACTGTGGTGCTTATTTGAGGGTTTTCTGTTGTGATATAAAGTACTATATGACTACATAATGATTTTCCTCCAATTCTTAGCATTTGTACATCATGGATTGTTTAGCACAATCATCAGTTAGCAATGACTCTTTACATCCATGTTGGATATGTACATGTAATTTAAATGGCAGTGGTCATGACTTAGTCAAATTTAGTCACCTTACACAGATGTGATGCATTAAAATATAAATCCTGCTAAAAGAAGCGTGCATATGCGAACTCACACACACGATGTTCGTCATCCGTGTACTACTATCTTGCTCCTTTAAGATTACCTATTCCAGTTGACAATGAAGAGTGAGTAGACTCTCAGGCCCTTGAGGCCTTTGATTTTTTTATCCATTTTATTTTTGCAAATAATTGGGGGTGGCGACCGTCGCTCCTATGCCGACGCCCTTGGACTTATTTACATAATATGGCCTAATTCTACCCAGCGTCGCTCAAAGCTTACCTTGAATTATTTTCATTGCCCCATTTTGTATTCCGTTTAATAGAGCTGAAATGTTGGCTGTCTTGCAGATATTTGATTTCTTCTGTATTTTTAAAAATCTCTTTGGGTCCTCAATTATAGTGTTTTCAGAATTTTCTTCTCTCAATCTTTTTCCTTCCATTTCTTCAATCAGTTTTTTTTATAATTGAAAGACGCGCCTACGTCACTAGTATCGGAGAAGGGTTCTTCTATTTCACCATCATACATTTGTAAGTCAACTATTGTTGTGTTGTCGTAAAGACAGATATATATTGTTTTGTTGTTGTAAATAAAGGTATATATTATTGTTGTTGTTTTTTTATTGTAAATACAGGTATAAATTATTGTTTTGTTGTTGTATATATACACGTGATGTTGGTTGCATTTGATCATGAATGTTAATATAATACATTTTGAATATATTATTTTTATTATTAAACTATTTTCGATTTGAAAGCACTTATGAGGTTGAATTTGAAACTGTTCACGTGCCCTTTGATCGTTTACATCCATTGAGTTATCCTTCCTTGATCAGAATCTAAGCTAAACCTGCATGAAAGACAGACACTGTATGATTCTCTGTGGCCGGAAGTCATTTTGTCTAGTTCTTAACGTTTAGAACGTGTAGTGATGTTTCATAATTACGTTTGGCTTGGGAATGATGTATCGATATAATACACCTGGGTTGACATTTAATGGAGCATGGTACAGTACTGTGATATCAGGAGTTGAACACGAAAACGGAACACGAAATTCTACAGAAAATGTCGATCATCACACACGATTAGTAAACTAGAGTTGCAATGACTTCAGTAGAAATTTTAGTTTAAGGGCTACAAAGTACATGTACATAGATTTAACAAGCCCTTGCTTATGTTTCAATATATGGAAAACCTGAGGTATACTTTATGGTGAAATCTATGTCATATAGGTACAAATGCATTTAGCCGGATATTGAATCAAGAAATGAATTTTAATTTCATTTTAAAATGACGCGCGTCATGACGTATGCCATTATGTCGCAGTTCATACCCTCATGCATTTTTTTTAAAAATGAAAATTTCTGATATTGAAATTCTACTTTTAAAACCCCAGAAATTAAAATAGACGTACTACATTCATCAAAATTCATACGCGTATTGTTCACAACTACAGCGCATTTATGAGAAAATAGCCCAGCAGGCAAAGTTAGTTGGATTGACGTTGTATTGACGACGATTTCTGACGTTGGATTTACGTTGGATTGTTGTTGAAAATGAAAGTTTTTTAGACGTCTTTTTCTGACGTCTACACAATGTCAGATTTCAACGTCTACACAACGTCAGATTTCAACGTCTACACACCGTCAGATTTTAACGTCTACACAACGTCAGATTTCACCGTCTACACAACGTCAGATTTCACCGTCACACAGACGTTCATAATCCCATGGGGATCCGGGTTATAATAGGTCCTCAATACCCCTTGCTTGTCGTAAGAGGTGACTAAACGGGACGGTCCTTTGGATGAGACCGCAAAAACCGAGGCCCTAGCTGTGTCAAACTAGTTGTGGCATGATAAAGATCCATCCCTGCTTAAAGGCCATATAAGAGCCGAGCATAGGCCTAAATTTTGCAACCCTTCACCGGCAATGATGACGTCTCCATATGAGTAAAAAATTCTCGAGCAAGACATTAACAATATACAATCAATCAATCGACATCAAACTGACACCATTTTTGCAACATCAATAAGTTGAAATGTAATCATTTGAACAAGAGAACTCTTATTCTTGTCATTTTCCTTCTTTATTCATTGTTCATGAAATAATATTCAGTCAGTAACACTATCAAATATCAGGGCGTCAAGTGAATTTTGGTCCAAAAAATATAGGACAAACCTCAGAAATATAGCACCTTTTTGAAGTAAATGTTGTATAGTTACAAATAGATGACACAAATTGTTTGTAATATACAGTACTGGTTTTGCTTCAGAATCCAACATTTTTCGCTTACCCTAAAATATAGGAATTTATAGGAATTTCACAGAAATATAGGAATTTTTGTGGAAATATAGGAATTTATAGGAATAACCCCCAAATATAGGAACTTAAAGGAAACTTGACGCCCTGAAATATAAATCAAAGTTATCATTTGATTCCATTAATTATTTTTCGACCCGGCCACCTCCACCTCTCCGGTCTGATGCATATTTAAGGTACTTCGCAACAGCCTCTTGGACTTCGTGTTCCGTCGCATTAAATTGATGAACTGCACTTGCTACAAAAATAAAGAAGTATTTATTAAAAATCATCTTTACAATATCTAGTGATAACAAGTTAGAAATTTAAAAATTCAAAATTTATTATCAAGGTTAAAGTTTCAGACAGAAAGACAAGTGAAAAACAAATTCATACCCCCTACTTTAGTTGCAGGAACATAAATTTTTTAATGACATTAAATTTAATGAAACTGACATAGATAAACATACCTATCACTGCCTGAAACACTGATGTCGTGCCAAATGCCATCTTCCCTCTTTGCCCTTTACATTCATAAGGGACATTACATCATTTGTCATTATCCTGAAAATGTAATTAAAATATACAGTCCATGAAACACTCTTTCCCACATTAATAGTGAGTGAATGGGAAAGTAGATCGTTACAGGGGCTTTGAAGTTACACAGGTACAGCTGTACATATAAAATCGATGTGCACATACATGTGAATAAAATATCCATAGTGTCAGAATTAAAATGCATAAATATTACTATTAATAGTGTATGTGCATCGGTAAGGTGTTCATTTCATAAGCTACAATTCAATAAGCTATAGAGTGAATAAATTAAGCGATATATATATATATTTTACAAACGAGGACAAGAGTGATGTACATATACGTTTTAGTTTATTGTTATTTTTTATTTGATATACCAAACTTGTATATTGTTTAAACTTACTAAGTATGATTTCGTTCTACTCAAAAATTCAGAGTTATCAATCAATATAACCATGCATATCATGCTAATGTTGCATACTTTGTGTATTAGTAAATGATGTACATTTGATGTTATAGTATTTCAAAATTAATGTTCTTAGAATTTGAATTTCTTTTGTTTACAAATCAAATTATACACAGGTCTTACAATTGCCAAATATACAGAATGAATCATTTACATGTCGATGCTGGCATTTATAAGACATTAATATTAACTACAAAACTATACTCACATTACCCGACTGTTCACCAGCTCTCAGACTTTGTGTTACAAGAATGGCTTGGGTTTTCCAAAACTTTGACCTACACAGCATATCAAATCCCGAAAAAATTGCATAACTAGGATCGGCTGTATGAGTCTTGGCCATAGCATCCCGCTGTGCCATTCCTCGTTAACTCTCGGTAAACACATTGCATGAAAGGGGGATCCTTAATTAGAATTCCCAGAGCAGAGCATGCACACCCACAAGCAAATGAAATGAATTCATTTGTTCAACATATTGTTGAGTTAAAAATACACTTTTATTATTTTTTTTGTATATTTTAAAACTGACATAAGATATGATTACCGGTATACGGTAGATGTCGTAATTTTTCTCTCTGTAGCATGGCTTTCTGCATGCATGCTGCACAATTTACATGAGTTTGGGCAAATGCGATTACTTTTAACTTTTCTTTCACAGTAAACGACCGACTGAAAATAAGCAATTGAAATAGGCCGACTATTGTCTGGCGTTCTCTGTTGAGTATAAAGATTGAACCAAAATTCTTATCGTAGTCGTAATCTACGTGAAATAAAATATCCGGAAAGTTATGGTTTAAAATAAATATTACAACTCTAATTTGAATATAGGCTTTTGCCTATTTTAGACGACCAGACAAAATCAATTAATTACTATATCACACGCAGTTTCATAATTTCCACAACGTTGAAGAACTGACGTCGGGATATCGTCGTTTTCCCACATCAGACTGACCACAACCAATTATCAACGTCATAACGACGTCAATAGCCGACATTGATTAGACGTAGCAATTTGACGTCCATCCGACGTTGGAATTTAGTCATCTGACGTCGCGACCTAAATTCAACCAAAATCCGACGTCGATTTGACGTCACGTGTTTGCTGGGAGCTGTCTTTACAATTTGTAGATATATCAAAGGCAAACACAATGAAAATATAATTACCCAAAATTGACAGCCACAGACTGTACATTCACAGTTGTACGTTTTTGTATGTGAATACTGGCGATTTTGTCATGTTGTCATCAACTATCCGACTTAGCATCAAAGGCAAAATAGGTGGAAAGTATGTTTTTAAAATTTGCCATATTTTGTGTTTTTACATATTTGTACACGTTTTATTGGATAGGTTACTTAATGTCACGTGACTAGTCAGCCTGTTTTAAACTCTAACTAGTCAATTTGTGTATGTAGTTGTCAGTTAATTTCTGATTTAAAGAGTTTCGATCCTGACATTTGTAGTATTGCCAATTTTTGGGAAGATATCATTGATTTCTACATTGAAAAAGAATTATGAAATTAAAAAGAAATACTGGGGTCATAGTATTGTTATTGAGCTGCAATGTGTTAAACTTGACTTTTTTGCGCTTAAGATTCACTTAAATTCGATTTGTAAGTTGGCATCACAGTAACAGAAATTAATCATTACATAAAATAGATATGCACATCATTCTTCTAACAATATAGATATAAAAAGTTTAATACTAGTAGATTGAAAAACAAAAATAATGACCTTTTTGCACTTCGTAATTAAATTCATCATATGCAATTTAAAGTTACAAATTTTATAACCGATTTACCATCAAACTTTGCAAGATATCTACATTTTGATATTCTTGAGAAATAAATCACTGAAATTTACATTACAAGACCAGTGTATATATTTGTGACGGACGCAACTTAAAGAAATGTAAGACTGTTCGTCAAAAGCTGGCTGCGTTATAATGATGACTATCAGGGTCTATAAGGACCTCTTCTAATGACTGTGCCTCTGTTTAGTTCATGTAACTCAAAACTCAATTTATTTTCTACGTATTTCCCTTTCTACACGGAGGTTTTTTTTAAGGATTGAAAACTATTTAGCAATACGAGGGAAATAAATTAGCAGGGATCTGACAAGGACATTTTGTACACAAGTGTTGCACTGAATATGCGACATACAGGTACATGAAGGGGAGAAGTCCCGGCATTCAACAAGACTATAACGAAATTACAATTGGTGTAAGACAGACCCTATATTGGTATAAGACAGACCCTATATTGGTATAAGACACACCCTATATTGGTATAAGACAGACCCTATTTTGGTACAAGACAGACCCTATATTGGTATAAGACATACCCTATTTTAATTTCATTTACGTACACTAAGGATATTCCGAAGTTTTGCTTTTACTTTTTAAAAATATGGAACCCGAGTACATCTAAGATGATCAATATAGTTTAGCCCTTAATGAGACAACATATGTTGAACAAACCGTACACATGTACATAACGGTACATACACATGTACATAACGGTACCATACACATGTACATAACGATACCATACACATGTACATAACGGTACCATACACATGTACATAACGGTACATACACATGTATATAACGGTACCATACACATGTACATAACGGTACATACATATGTACATAACGGTACATACACATGTACATAACGATACCATACACATGTACATAACTGTATCATACACATGTACATAACGGTACATACACATGTACATAACGGTACATACACATGTACATAACGATACCATACACATGTACATAACTGTATCATACACATGTACATAACGGTACATACACATGTACATAACGGTACATACACATGTACATAACGATACCATACACATCTACATAACTGTATCATACACATGTACATAACGGTACATACACATGTACATAACGATACCATACACATGTACATAACTGTACCATACACATGTACATAACGGTACATACACATGTACATAACTGTACCATACACATGTACATAACGGTACATACACATGTACATAACGGTACCATACACATGTACATAACGGTACATACACATGTACATAACGGTACCATACACATGTACATAACGGTACCATACACATGTACTTAACGGTACATACTCAGGTACATAACGGTACCATACACATGTACATAACGATACCATACACATGTACATAACGGTATCATACACATGTATATACCAGTAAGCGTGGGTAAGCGATAAGATGTCACTAGGAGAGATAACTCTACTTGGTTTAAAAAATGTTCGAGGACACGTAAATTCGTGGGTAAGAGTGACCCACGAAATCCGGGAACGTCAATCCCCCACGGACAATGATGATTCCTCAGTATGTCGGTGTGACGAGGCTTCAGGTACACGTATATTATATACTTTCAAAAACTGAAACAAATTTTTTATATTCACATTTTAATCATTTCACACTCAACGGTTCATGTGTAAGGCGACTAATGGGTTAGGTCAAGATTATTCATACGCCGTGGTTAACTTCAGCTAGGGAGACTGTTGAGGAAGTAATGTGAATATTGTTAGGTGACCCCTACTCATTTTATGATAGCGTGGTTGTCCTCAATACAATATTGATATATAATTCCGTTTTTGTAATGAGATCATTAGGTATGTTTTTAGAGTTGATCCAGCACGTCTGTCTACACTGTGAATATTCACCATAAGACAACTCGGGGTATTTAGTGCGCTCCTACTGTATAAGCAATCCACGTAATTGGTTCCAGTCAGTAATTAGAAACACTAGTTAATTGATTTTGTAAAATAAGGAGGATGGGTAACGGACATAAAAAAAACGACTTGGGAATGAAAGCAAATGTCCCTGCTATTGTTGTAGATTCGTGAATGTGTTAATCAGCAGCGACTGAATGAAAAGAATGAATCAAGAAATGAAGAATGCTAAAACTTCAAATTAATTTGACATTTTTTTTTCCGGTAAAGCAGAATTTTTTTTTTTAAATACACAACGAATCAAATCTTTGGAGATTCAGAGTCAATGAGTTGATATGGCGTTCAACTGATAAAATTGATATACTGTATCTGAACGGTGAGTTGTTAGTGACAGCAACCACTTCATTTTCTACGAATTTAACACAATATACTAACTTAGAAGGATGGTTGCTATATAGCATCGATGTTCCACAGAATCAAGAAAGTTAAGGTTAAGATAAGTGCATATAAGATAACGAAAAATTATACCATCCTCGACCATGACACGAGAAAACACCTCTCGATGCAACCAGAGGAAATTGAAAAGAAGTCGACGTATATTTACAGAAAACTGAAGTTTGATAACTGTTATGTCAGTGCGGAAGACTTCAAAAGTAAATTCATGTTTCTGTTAATGTTTGAGTATATCGGATTAAATCACAGTTTCACTGCATGTTCATGAGACAGCGTACAAATGTTCGGTTGAAAAAGTGTGTTGTGCTTCAAGAACAACTGTTGGTCGTATAGTGGCTTCATGTTCCAGCATCCCCGAGAACGCCTCTAGAAGATAATGGTTGATTGTATATTGTTTAACCTCTCGCTCGAGAATATTACTTCCTTATGCATGGACTATAACAAACATTCTATTTCCAGGGCCCTCTGGGTAATAAAGACTCGAGAAAATTTCACTCATATGGAGACGTCACCATTGTTGGTGAAGAGCTCTGTGCTCGGCGCTTCTCGCCTTTGTTTATCGTGCCACACTTCCTGAGGACCTATTCTATCCCGGATCCTAGACTATAATGGAAAACAAAGTACTCAGTATTAGTGGAGCTACAATGTAGGTACTGGTGACGCAGTGTAACTAGATCACGGGAAGTGACGTAATCCGAGATTCTTCTGACGTTATATTGTGACGTGTGCGGGGGAGTGTCAGCGGAGGCCGTATTAAAATGTGGGAATTCACCAACACTATCTGCTCTCGCTACTTTGCCTACCTTTAACTACTTTAATTCGCAGGTCTAACTGCCGAGACACGAGCATTCAGTAATCGGATAATCATTCTACAAGTTAATCATGACTAATATGATGTTATCACCGTTTAAACGGACTAACTCCGACAAATGAAGCATCACTCTGAATTAGATCGCCTCCTCGCGATTCGATTTCTTTGCGCATGACGTTAGCACACAAATACACGAAATTCCAATCGGGATCAACGTAGATATGATCAACTTGAAGAATAAGCATTCGGTTACTGAACCTTCGAGTTAAGAGGCTAGATCTGTGAATAAAATTGTAAAAGGCAGGCAAAGTGGTGACACCAGCTGGTGTTGTGAATTCCCTCTTAAAATTTTCAAAATGGCCTACGCTCAGACTCCCTCCATACGTCACGACCTACAGGAGTAGGTAATAGTCAGAAATATTGAATTAAAAGGACAGTGGAGAACTTTTCTTCACCATCCTGATTCAGACTACATCTCCATTTCTCATACATTTGAACGGCAAACAAACAATATGAAAACGTGCACCCAACATCACGTTTAAATTCCCCAATGTTAAAAGGTGTTGAAATATATACTTTTGTGTTATCGCCAAATCGTAGAGGTAGGAGAAAGATAATGGCAAATTTACTTCCAAGTTGTTACTGAGTGGTTCTTTATAGGACCGATCAAACATACATACCCCGCAATAAGCTTAGTTGATTTCTCTAACAAATATACCACACTTTGATACATGTACTAGTGCTTTTAAAAACGCCACCATCGACATATATTATATACTCGTACTTTTCACTAACACTTAAATGAAAACCATAAAATCCTGGCGCCAATTCCATAAATCTCCAAAACATTTTTTTTCAGAGACAAAATATATTCAATTTTTATATCACAAAGCTTTGTCAACGACTCAACAATCATCATCTCCAACATGCCGATACATTATTGATATTCTTCCGAGAATGGGCACTCTGTTACATTATGTTTGTTTACAATCTTTCGCTTTTTCTATAAATGTTTCCACTTGCCTAGCTGTCAATTCCATTAGTGCATTGTATAGAAACTGGTCAGGGCTGTGGATTAGCACTGAGCCAGCATTCGTCGTATGGTATGAAATAGAACGAGTTAATGCCATGTCTTTGATCGAGTCATCACTGTGCTTTTACGATTGATTGAAGAAAACACGCTTTTTGACATTAGAATAACGAATTACCATGGTCCGTTAATAGATCAAAGTACAGGGATATTCGTGTTAGGATCGGATATGGCTACTTTTTGGCATTTTTATTGCATACGGTTCAAAAGCGTCTTGTTAGAATATAATGATTTTCCACCTTGAAAGCGTGCATAGTCAGAATGAATCATGGGTAACGAGTGTGTTTCTCTACACTTGGCGTCTGACATTGATTGACATGAGATGTCTTTGTTTTTAATTTGTATGTATCCAGTAAGGAAAACATTTATATTAGAATGATAAAGAATTACAAGACACGCAAACGTGTTTGATTGGATAAGAAAAGTATCTACAATATATCTCGTTATTTGATTGGATTAAAATAGCATCTCCAATGTATGTCCTTATTTGATTGTATAAGAAAAGTATCTACAATATATCTCGTTACCGGGTATTTGATTGGATTACAAAAGTATCTACAATATGTCCTTACTTGATTGGATAAGAAAAATATCTACAATACGAAAGGTGAAGATAATGAATAGTGATCAATCTCATCAGGAATACAAAATAAAGAGTTGGGCGAACACAGACCTCTGGATATACCAGGGGTGGGATTAAGTCCCTAGGGGGAGTAAGCATCCCCTTCCGACCGATCAAACCCGTTGTAAGTCCTATGCCTTGATCAGGTAAACGGATCAATCTTTAGTCTTAATCAGTGTTTCAAGAACGGCCTACCAATAGGTATGAAACAAGTCAGACAGCATTTGACCCATTCATAGGCTGTATTGACAATCTAGATCATTATAACGATCATAGAATTTGCGAAACCCTCAATTTAAACGAGATGTTGAAACCCATGTAACATCATTTTGTTTGTTATTAGCCTGCCTCGATTTAAAAACTGATCATACGCAGATCATGCTCTTGCTTATAGAATCAGTTGAGAGATACATGTATAATTTGATTTGCTTTGAAGATATTTTATCATATAACTATACAAAAAGAGTGGTTACACGTTCTAGCAACTTAGAAAACCTCTCCCGTATACAAAATATATTGTGTTATACATGTACAAATAAAGATTGCCATATCACAGAAAATATAATATTCGTTATATTATACAGTTATGAGAATATACAATATATGTTTAGGTTCATGTAAGTACATAATCAGACATGAAATGCTAAACATATTTTAAAATTATGATATCTTCCGATTAAAATATGTTAGAGTTCTTAATAAACTTCTGAACTGCTCTGAAAATCTAAACTTTACATCATTTGAAAAATATTCATTTCCCCATAATAAAAGGTGGGTATCGACACTAGCAATATCATTTAACTGAAGCAGTTCATTGAAAAAAAACAATTTGTTAGTAGCCTGCCTCGATTTAAAAACTGACCATACGCAGATCAGGCTCTTTCGTATAGCATCAGTTGAGAGATACATGTATAATCTCCATATGATAATGGAATATTGCTACATAGATATGGGAAGATGACTACGAAGAAGTTGAAATCATCCCGTTTGTCATAAAGTTGAGTTGTTAGTTTGTCGTTAATATTCATTTTTAATAAAAATATCCAAATATGATTCGGATGCGGAAAAATGTCTTACAGTAGCATTAAAATCATTCGCCCTTTTCGTTCTTCCATTTCTATAATTATCAGCAATTTGTCAATGCTTGAAAACATCCGAAACATTAGCATAAGATTCTTGTAAGCATGCAAACGTGGCCTTTGGTCTATTCTAAGGTATAATGCAGTTGCAGTCTTTAAATGCGAGGAAATGTTGAATTCCATTAGTACAGCGGAGACTTTAAAGGACTGAGTTGAATGCTGATTTATTTATTTCAGATACGCTCTGTGTTGTCCCTGTTGAACGGAAGCGGATAAACCATTACGAATTAGGGACGATTTCCTTCCTTGGGACGAAATTGCAAATTTTCTGCAATCAACAATTCAAAGAACTCCCCTTTGGAACTACTTCTATAAAGCATTCTAAGAACACAATTATATTACAGTGTTTTCTTTAAATGAGTATCAACTACATCAGTACTTTCCTGACAACGTACGTTTATTGTGTGTGTTGCAGTGACTGGGCTGATATAGAGGACCATACCAGGCGCGTAGTCAGAAAGAAAACAATGTGTGTACGTAAAGTATGACAAGGGGTCTGGGGGCCGCCTCGAGGCAAACCTCCCGGAAGCCCCTGGGTTTTACTAATGAAATAGCCTATTTTTGTGCATAGAAACCGGGTTTCTTGTCAATATTCAAACCCCACGGAATTCACAAAATTATTTTCTAAACTTTTTTTTCCACGTGAGGATCCGGGTTAGAATAGGTCCTCAGTACCCCTTGCTTGTAAGAAGCGACTAGTTAATGGGGTGGTCCCTCGGATGAGACCACAAGAGCCGAGGCCCCGTGTCACAGCAGATGTGACAAGATAAAGATTTCTCCCTGCTCAAAGGCCGTAAGAGTCGAGATAGGCCTAAATTTTGCAGCACATCTCCAGCAATAGTGACGTCTCCATATTATAAATAAAAGATTCTCGAGAGGGACGTTAAACAATATACGATCAATCATTCTAGTGTTATATCATGACAACTCACTGTGTGTACCTGAAGTGACTTTACATTCGTTTTACAATTTTGTTTTCGTTGGTTTCGACTGGTAAAAATATTTTAAATGTTACTGATAACAAAGAATATCGATTATCCTAATCTGTCTACTACATGTATATATATATATGATGTACATTAAAGTGATATTTGACATGATGCTAATGATTTGAAATTCAAAAAGGACTTTATATTTGACTGAATGGCCATCATTATGCAGATTAAATCATAAACCAGGACTATATAATACAGTTATTTTTTAGGCATAAACATTCTAATGGCAACTCTCTCTCTCTCTCTCTCTCTCTCTCTCTCTCTCTCTCTCTCTCTCTCTCTCTCTCTCTCTCTCTCTATCTATCTATCTCTCTCTTCCTATAATAATCTATGTCTGTCTGTCTGTCAGTACATTACTTATCATTATGACAGGTGCCCTATAATAATCTCTGTCTGTCTGTCTGTCTGTCTGTATGTCAGTACATTATTTATCATTATGACAGGTGCCCTATAATAATCACTGTCTGTCTGTCTGTCTGTCTGTTAGCACATTACTTATCATTATGACAGGTGCCCTATAATAATCACTGTCTGTCTGTCTGTTAGCACATTACTTATCATTATGACAGGTGCCCTATAATAGTCACTGTCTGTCTGTCTGTCTGTCTGTCGGTACATCACTTATCATTATGACAGGTGCCCTATAATAATCACTGTCTGTCTGTCAGTACATTACTTATCATTATGACAGGTGCCCAATAATAATCACTGTCTGTCTGTCTGTCAGTACATTACTTATGATTATGTCAGGTGTCCTATAATAATCTCTGTCTGTTTGTCTTTCTGCCTGTCAGTACATTACTTATCATTATGACAGGTGTCCTATAATAATCACTGTCTGTTTGTCTGTCTGTCAGTACATTACTTATCATTATGACAGGTGCCCAATAATAATCACTGTCTGTCTGTCTGTCAGTACATTACTTATGATTATGTCAGGTGTCCTATAATAATCTCTGTCTGTTTGTCTTTCTGCCTGTCAGTACATTACTTATCATTATGACAGGTGTCCTATAATAATCACTGTCTGTTTGTCTGTCTGTCAGTACATTATTTATCATTATGACAGGTGTCCTATAATAATCACTGTCTGTTTGTCTGTCTGTCAGTACATTATTTATCATTATGACAGGTGTCCTATAATAATCACTGTCTGCCTGTCTGTCTGTACATTACTTATCATTATGACAGGTGCCCTATAATAATCACTGTCTGTCTGTCTGTACATTACTTATCATTATGACAGGTGTCCTATAATAATCACTGTCTGTTTGTCTGTCTGTCTCTCAGTACATTACTTATCATTATGACAGGTGTCCTATAATGATCACTGTCTGCCTGTCTGTCTGTACATTACTTATCATTATGACAGGTGCCCTATAATAATCACTGTCTGTTTGTCTGTCTGTACATTACTTATCATTATGACAGGTGTCCTATAATAATCACTGTCTGTTTGTCTGTCAGTACATTACTTATCATTATGACAGGTGCCCTATAATAATCACTGTCTGCCTGTCTGTCTGTACATTACTTATCATTATGACAGGTGTCCTATAATAATCACTGTCTGTTTGTCTGTCTGTCTCTCAGTACATTACTTATCATTATGACAGGTGTCCTATAATGACCACTGTCTGCCTGTCTGTCTGTACATTACTTATCATTATGACAGGTGCCCTATAATAATCACTGTCTGTCTGTCTGTCTGTACATTACTTATCATTATGACAGGTGCCCTATAATAATCACTGTCTGTTTGTCTGTATATTACTTATCATTATGACAGGTGCCCTATAATAATCACTGTCTGTTTGTCTGTCTGTCTGTCTGTCTGTCAACTCTTTCTGTGATATGTGATAACTTCAGTTTCCTTAGGGAGATTTTCAAAAAAAAATATTTATGCTCAATACTTTGATTAGTCGGAGGAAGACCCCTTTTTATTTTTAGTTTTATTGACTTTGTCCTTACGGAGTTATAGGACTTGTTTATAGCCACAAGGAATTGATTGATTGATTGTATATTGTTTAGTGTCCCTCTCGAGACTGCCTATGCTCTGCGCTTACGGTCATTGAGCAGTGATGGTTCTTTAGCGTGCCACACCTACTGTAGCATGGAACATCCGTTTTTAATGTCATCTCCGAGGACACGTGACATTGACACGTGACATTGACACCTGATGCCGAGCGTTTAGCGGTGGGACTGTCACTACAGGTTTTAATGACTTAGGTCTGTCGCGACCGGGATTCGAACCCCGACCTTCCGCAAGCGGGGCGAACGCTCTACCTCTAGACCACCGCGTACACGGAGAAACATGCAACACCATTGTAAAATTCTGAAGTTCAGTCTATAAAAGTAATTGTGTGGAATCTTGCTTTACTGAGTTTCAAAATTACTCATTTTACAATTTAAAAATGATTTCTGAGTACCTAACGGAACAGAAACGTATGTTTGCTTCTGGCAAATACTTCCACTGTATACTTCCTCACAGTTATAAATTCTAAACCGGATCCCCACGGGATTAATAAACCAGTAATGATAAATGTAATATAAAATCACTAATATCAGATGCTTATTAGAATTAACAAATATCTAAAAACAATTATGAAAGGTCCCTCCAAGCTCAGAGCTTTGTCTACTAAACTGCTTTGTATCATATTTCTCTAATATGTTGCTTATACAGCATCCCCAAAACAAAGAATACAGAATTATTGGCCCGCCATCTTGAGATTTATCGGATTGGACAAAGTAAGTCTGTCTCATTCTCCGGCAATTTGTCCAGAAGTCAGGAAGATTTAACTGCCACAAATTACTGTAAATAGATTTATGAGGAAATTTTGCTAAAATCGCCAGACAGTTTTTGTGTTTCGTTGAGGATTTAGGAGCATTGCCTCTCGATATTCAAAATGAGATCAACTATATATGTGTTACTTTGTCTTCGGTGTGTAACCGTACACTCAATCTCGATCAATTACCGATATGATTCATAGAATCGAATGGTTTTTCTTACATGTGGTCATCTAGTTTGCATGGAGTTGTCAGCTGACCGTTTGTTGACCCGACATTTTAAACAGAGGAGACTACTAGAAAACACTCAAGAAGTATTACAATTGCCTGCGTACGCTAAACGCGCTTAAAACTAACAGACACTACATCCTGTAAAATGACGTAATAAATTGAATTCTGGGTAATGTGAAAATGGGGAATATTCAGGCCTGAAAACTCACAGAGTAAGAATTTACAGTCAATGATGGTATTCATTATGGTAATTTCACACCTCGCTGACTGTACTATGGTTCGTCCAAGGTTCCATGACTTTTTTCATGGTTTCAGGTTTCATGACTGTGATTAAAGATGGTCTACTTCAGTCTTCTGTTACAGGACTGCACAGTACCACGAAACAAGAACCAGTCTACAGCTTCATGTCACGACCATGCAAAATCATGATCTAATAGGACCAGAGTTCAGGTTCATTAAATGCAGTCAATCAGACAAAACGGACCGGTGGTGGATTGCTAAGATTTATTTCTGTATGGAAGCTAGCAAAGTTCGCTGTAACCCTAAAGCGGATTTTTCTTATTCCTGACCTGTAAGTGACTGCAGTTTTAATATTATACACAACTTTACTCTCAGTGTTAAAGATGATATCACATATTGATCAGAAATCACTCCATTTGATGGACCTTCAAATTACCCCCAGGCAAATACGGCAAATATTGCTATTGAATCAGTTTTATATTTAATATTCAATAATTTACAAATTGCACGGTAAAAGAATTTCTGAGAGCTAGCAAGCATTACACCTAGTCCAATTCATCATAGTCCATATTTTATTCACACAATTGGTGCATTAGTTTCCATGAATGGTACATCTTTTATGCAATAAATACGATTTGATTAAAACCAAGCGAAATATTCAAATTTTGTCGCTTTCCTGGTCGACCTGTGAGCACGACTGCCATCACATGCGCTCTGTCGTCCCGCTGACGTCGGCATTATCTTGCAGGTGATAATGGAGTATTGCTAAATAAATATGGGAAGTCGACTACACTGTATATAAATTGATATTTCATAAAAAAAAAATTAACATAATCTACTTCATATGTATATAAATTGATAATTGCATATTTTTTACTCTTTTCCAACTATACTAGCGGAAAAAAAGAAACTGTGCATTATAAAATTTAGTATAATTTTTCTATATTGAAGTGTCCGTACGCACGAGTTTTACTGGCCAATACTGTTCGGAGTAAGAAGTGTAAAAGGTTTGTTTGAACACTATTCGTTAAGGAAAGCACTTTAGTTTTGACAAAATTTACCCTTCTGCCATGCCCGACTCAGCGAAAACCAACGTAATCGTTCTGTTGGGATGCTTCAAGCTGGAAGGGCACAAAATATCGTAGCAAGACACTTTAGAGTTCATCGGTTTCCAACAATCTGGTAACACTCGGGATCGACCACGATCTGGGCGTACTCGTGTGACGTCGCGTCGACAGGACAATCACATTAGACTTATGCACCTGAGAAATCGTTTCCAGACAGCAAGTTTCACTGCTCGTAGCATTCCTGGACTTCGACCAATCAGTCCAAGAACTGTGTGTAATCGTCTGCGCTAGCACAACATCAGACCAAGACGTCCAGCGGTGCGCCCAATATTGCTTCAACGTCATCGTATCGCTAGACTAGCGTGATGCAGATGACATCTGCGATTCAGAATACAGGAATGGGCCAATATTCTGTTCACTGATGAATCCAGATTTCATTTGGATAACAGTGACGGCCGTTGTAGAGTGTATCGTCGCGTTGTGGAGCGGTACCAGGACGCTTGTGTTGTGCAACGTCAACAATTCGATGGAGGTAGCGTTATGGTGTGGAGTGGAATAACATCACGTGGAAGGGCCCCTATACAAATTGTCAATGGAATCTCACAGGCGTACGCTATCGAGACGAAATTATTCAGCGCCATGTGATACCCTTCATACAGAGACAGCAAAATCACATCACTCTGCAGCAAGACAACGCAAGGCCACATGTTGTACGCTGTCGATGTCTTTCCTTGGCCAGCTGTTTCCCCCGATTTATCGTCGATCGAGCACGTCTGGGATAAAATGGAACGACGTCTACGCCGTTTTCCAAAACGAAAACGAATGATGATAGTAACGTAAAACTTTCGTTACTATCATCCTCGCTGTTTTTTCAACGACGAAATTTCTGTTCATATCAGCCGTATAAAAGATAAAATAACACCAGATCGTAATTGTTGCTAATGTATGATATTTCTTCTATTTTTAGTCACTGTGACCTTGACCTTTAACCTTTTTTCTCCAAAATCAATAGGGGTCTTCCTTACTTGGTAATAGGGGTATTCCTTACCTGGTACATAACATTATCTTTAAGTATCATTTGATTCGGATTTAAACTTTCTGAGTTATCATCCGGAAACCAAATATTTCTGAAATTTTCATTCTATATTCGGTCACTGTGACCTTGACCTTTGACCTTTTTTCTATAAAATCAATAGGGGTCTTCCTCACTTGGTACCCAACAATATATCAAAGTTTTATTTGATTCGAATTTAAATTTTCTGAGTTATCATCCGGAAACCAAATTTTTCTGATATTTTCATTCTATTTTCGGTCACCTTGACCTTTGACCATTTTTCTCCAAAATCAACAGGAGTCTTCCTTACTTGGTACCCAACAATATTTCAAAGTTTCATTTGATTAAATTGTAAAGTTTTTGAGTTATCATCCGGAAACCAATTGTTGACGCCCAACCACCCGCCATCCCGCACCACCAAACCAATAGCCGAGTTCAACTTCGTTGCAACTCGGCTAAAATGACCTCAGATCACAATGTTATTACTTGATAAGGTTTCACTGTTAATCTTTAACGAAACTTAAATTAATAGAGTTAAAAACAACAAAACGTTTAGAATGAGAGTAAAAATCCAATGGGAGAAAAAAATTATATTGCATTTATTTCTCCAATAGGATTATGGTGGGATTACAATTTGATGAAAAGTGAAGATAATGAAGTGATCAATCTCATAACTACTATAAGCAATACAAAATAGAGAGTTGGACATAGATGTGAGAATCTCATAAAAATCCTATTGGACGTTTTAAAACCTCAGGTGAACATACATTACAGGTATAAATTTTGGCGCATGTCTTTTGAGCATAAAATCCCACCACCTTGCAAAGAACTAATCTGTATCCTTAATAAAAGGGTTGGCGAAACTCCGAACTTTTCTCACGTCCGGAGTCAACGATCGCACTTTTATGAAAGCTTAAACTACAGTTTGCCTTGACGCTCACATTCCTAGCACTTGATTAATTGATTGATTGGGTTTCAGTTTCCGTTAATGTTCAGATAGAGCCACGCTGTTTACTGCTACCTATCAAACTGCTTCTGTTGAATTGTCCGAGACTAACAGACTACATCCGGGACGTCTCATCTGAATGGAAAGAGTTGAAGAACTGGTCAGTCTGTCTGAGTAGTGGACAGTGCCCGCGTCACGATCTGTGTAAGGGGTGCGCTTCTCACACTTCATTTACAAATCAGTTAAGTCTGTTTAATATATCAATTTTGATGTGTGTCTCGGAATATTTCAGTGTTTAATCAATTTAATTGTACTCTGTACAGACCAAACAATGAATCGGAGGAGGGTTATGTACATCCTACACACTTTAGTTCTGTGTCTGTTCATTAACTTTTAATGACAACATTTGATTTGTAAAACTGATTTATCACAGTCTAAACATTCATTTGATAAGGAAATGTTATCTTTGGGAGAGAGATTCATTCACACTGGGTATTTATTGGTAATGTGTATGTAACAGACACACGAACGCACGCGCACACACGCGAGCACACACTCCCACACATACACACGAACACACATACGCGTAAGCACCTTCAAGTTGGGTCCTCTAACTCAGCACGGGCAAATGGGAACCCCCTTTTCTAGCTGATATTTTGTAATGGTTTTTTGGCTACATATTGATTTTAATATTACCAAAGACATGTGCTATTTCAAATTTTGATTTGACAAGTATTTCACAATATGACCTAGCACCTTCAAGTGAGGACTTCCGGTACAGATACACCCTGCCAACTTGGGACAACGATACACACACAATCAACTGAGGACACCGTATACATACTGACAACTGAAACCGTTACAGAATAGCAATAGCTAATTCATGTGTATCAAAACATTCTTGCAGTTTTTACATAAAAGTGAGAATATTTTCCCATTACATTTTCGAGCTCACTACGAAAATCTTAAACCGAACGTACTTATATTCATCATAAAGAGCAAAATGAAAATAACTATTGACTTTATTACCCGGTCTCTCCTCGAGGAAATTTAAAAGTTTGAGAAATTTATATGCGGAAACTTAAGCATAGGTTTTTAGCAATGCTGCAGTTTTTTCCTTTTAGAGAAAAATCATGAAGTTGTCAGGACAACGAATAGACAATGAAAGGATTTTCGCAACACAGAATAGTTGCATTAAACTTGAAAATTCAAGTAGATGTCGACATTCCCTTCGCGCTGCATCTCCACGACCAGTCTTGCACATGCATAAATTATACGAATAGCGCATGCGAAATACGTTGGAGGTTTCCGCTGATGTTGCATATCCAGTTTTAGTTTGTCGAAAGCATAATGTATATATTTTTCTAAAATTTAATGTTCATTCCTTTTGAATATTGGAACGATTTTTAAAATCACAATATACATTTGTGAAATTTCAAATGTCGAATGTCATTTAATGAGTATTTCCTGAAATATTGTTAATATACTTCAGAAATGTTTTTAGCTCATCCTGATATCTGTCGGCATTCTCCTGACATAGACATCAGAAGGATTTTAACAATGATCCGATATAGATATCACATTAACAGACAACTTTAGTAGAGAGAGTGTCAAATAAGTATATATTCACTTTGAAACATCCAAACATTTGATTGATGACACCGTGTAAGAGGATTTGATCACCTTAGTCTATTGATGTCAAATCGATACACACACACCATCAAATGAAGACTATTACTTTTTAGGTTTGTTACTGACATTTTTTCACAGAGAATAACATACTTAATAAGAGTTTTGTTTTGTTGATGACCAAAACCTTTTCATATTATTATATATAAGAAAGTTGCTGAATTTCGCCACTCGCCAACAGTTACTACAAAAATTAAGACATCAATCACGTGACGCATTTTAATTAATGACAGAACGTCATTCTAGTCCGAGGCAAAACAATTTAATATATACTTGCATTCAACTGAGACCAATTCATACACACCGTCAAATGAAGAATGTAATATACACACAGTCAACTGAGGTCAAATTGATACACACACCTGCAAATGAGGACTTTGATATACATGTACACACAGTCAACTGAGGTCAAATTGATACACACACCTGCAAATGAGGACTTTGATATACACACAGTCAACTGAGGTCAAATTGATACACACACCTGGAAATCAGGACTTTCATATACACACAATCAACTACAGGGGCTAAGCCCGTTTTGGGCCCGAACTCTGTGATACCATAAATATAGAAAGGGGTCTAACTCTGACACGGTTAAAAAAACTAACCACTCGCTTCAAATGCCTATAAAATCTTAAACTAGGTAAGCTATGCGTAATTTGTCGTTTTCCTTGCATAGATTAATGTTTTAACTACTTGCATGCCAAATTTCAAGTCACTGGTTCTTCAAATAACAAAGATAAACGTCATCGTTCTCTCGATTTCACTTGTTTATTTTTACTAGGACATTTACCGGTCCAGGTCACGGAGAGTCGTTTCTCGCCTATGACAGCAGCAAAATTCAGACTAGTATGGAAGATTTCGGACCTGTCAATTAAAATTTCACATCAATTATACGCTACTTGCTTCCTCATATTTTAATAATGTTCTTCGTGTAGACGTTACACGACTTATTTTTCCTCAGCAGTATCAACTGTTTAAGATTTTATAGGCATTTGAAGCGAGTGGTTAGTTTTTTTTCTGTGTCAGAGTTAGACCCCTTTCTATATTTATGGTATCACAGAGTTCGGGCCCAAAACGGGCTTAGCCCCTGTGCAATCAACTGAGGTCAAATTGATACACACACCTGCAAATGAGGACTTTGATATACACACAGTCAACTGAGGTCAAATTGATACACACACCGTCAAATGAGGACTTTGATATACACACAGTCAACTGAGGTCAAATTGATACACACACCTGCAAATGAGAACTTTGATATACACACAGTCAACTGAGGTCAAATTGATACACACACCTGCAAATGAGGACTTTCATATACACACAATCAACTGGGGTCAAATTGATACACACACCGTCAAATGAGGACTTTGATATACACACAGTCAACTGATGTCAAATTGATACACACACCTGCAAATGAGGACTTTGATATACACACAGTCAACTGAGGTCAAATTGATACACACATCTGCAAATGAGGACTTTCATATACACACAGTCAATTGATGTCAAAATGATACACACACCATCAAATGAAGACTTTGAAAATCAGTTTATGAGGGGTTATGGTAATCAAAATGTTCGTGGACTGATGCTATAAAATCATCATCGGCAAAGCTACAAGAATGAAATTTGGCATACTTATAGATATACACAAGTTTCACTTATATATACGATATTCATTCATTAATTAAGTATTATTGATGATAAAACACCGGGCAATACGTCGACACGGCACAACCCTAAAATTATATAAGATACTAGTACTCTGCTTTTTATAAGGATCAAGGAATGATATTTATATCTATTGATAAAGGTTCGTGAATCTTTAGAAATATAATGTAGTACAATTATACATACTGCTGCAAATTTTAACATTATTTCAACCGTTTCTGTGGATTTTTGGTCGATTGCGTGAATGAAGTTCTAAACATTGTATACAAAAAATGACGATGGCGGACAGTGTATTTTTCCGTAGCGTAAGTAACATTTGTCTTAAATTTGGAAATTGACCAACAGAAACTGTTTATCAGTTTTGCGAATCTGGTGTATCATATCAAGTGTTCCAAACTCTAATTATTAGAAGGCTTAAACACTTTAAGGAAACAAGAGGTCATTGGGTCACATCACTCACCTGAGTCACCTTGGCTCATATTTAAAGATTTTTCCTATATATTCACATGCAAAACTTTGATCCCTATTGTGGCCCCATCCAACCTCATGGAGCCATGATTTTAACAAACGTGAATCTGCACTATGTCAGGAAGCTTTCATGTAAATCTCAGCTATTCTGGCTCAGTGGTTCTTGAGAAGATTTTAAAAGATCCTTCATATATATTTGTATGTAAATTTTTGATCCCCTATTGTGGTCTCATCCTGCCCTCGGCGGACATGATTTTAATGAACTGAAATCTGCGTTATGTCAGAAAGCTTTTATGTAAATTTCAACTTTCCCGGACCGGTAGTTTTTGAGAAGAAGATTTATAAAGATTTTCCCTATGTAAAACTTTGACCCCCATTTGTGGCCCCACCCTGCCTCCTGGGGCCATGATTTGAACAAACCTGAATCTGCATTATGTCAGGAAGCTGTCAGGTAAATATCAGCTTTTCTGGCTCAGTGGTTCTTGAGATGAAGATTTTTAAAGATTTTCCCTATATATTTGTATGTAAAACTTTGATCCCCTATTGTGGCCCCATCCAACCCCCCGGGGGCCATGATTTTAACAAACTTGAATCTGCACTATGTCAGGAAGCTTTCATGTAAATCTCAGCTTTTCTGGCTCATTGGTTCTTAAGAAAATTGATTGATTGATTGATGTTTTCCGCCACACTCAACAATTTTTCAGTTATTGGTGGCACCCAGTTTTTTGTTTTTTGTTTGGTGGAAGAGAGAACCCGGATACAATTAATATACCTGGGAAGAGATCACCGACCTTGCGAAAGTAATATGGGAAACGTTCTCACTTACTGGCGCGAGCGGGATTCGAACCCGCGCCGACCAGAGGTGAGAGGCCGTGTGATTTTGAGCGCAATGCTCTAACAACTCGGCCACGTAGGCCCTCTTTCTTGAGAAGATTTTAAAAGATTTTTCCTATATATTTGTATGTAAAACTTTGATCCCCTATTGTGGCCCCATTTCAACCCCCGGGGGCCATGATTTCAACAAACTTGAATCTGCACTATGTCAGCAAGCTTTCATATAAATTTCAGCTTTTCTGGTCCAGTGGTTCTTGAGAAGATTTTGAAATGACCCCACCCTATTTTTGCGATTATCTCCCCTTTGAAAGGGACATGTCCCTTCATTTGAACAAACCTGAAAGCCCTTCACCCATGGATGCTTATGGCCAAGTTTGGTTGAAATTGGCCCAGTAGTTCTGGAGAAGAAGTCGAAAAAAGTTTACAGACAGCCGGACAAACGACGGACAACAGGCGATCAGAACAGCTCACTTGAGCTTTCAGCTCAGGTGAGCTAAAAAGAGAAAGTATTAATGACGACGAAAAAATAGGATGTCCATAGGTCTTATGGGTATATATCAACACGATCAATACTGATTGACTAATTTCTTTGCGACTTCGCAATAATTTCAAGACAAAAGAAATAGCGCTTTTTGTTTCTTATGATTAGGAGAAGTTCATCCAGTTTCTTTCGTACGTAAGGGTATTGCTGCCAATTGATATAATTTTTTGCTATGTCGTAAGTACGAGATACTAAGTCGTACGAACGAGACACTAAGTTGTACGAACGACATACATATGTAATAAGTCGTAATTACGAAATAATAAGTCGTATAAACGACACATACTCAGTCGTACGTAAGAAACAATAAGTCGTTATAACGAAATATAAGTTGTAGTTACGAGATAATAATTTGTACGAATGACATAATAAGTTGTAACAACGAGATACATGTAATAACTCGTACAATAACGAGATACTAAGTCATAATAACGAGATACTAAATCATAATAACGAGATACTAAATCATACAAACGAGATAATAAGTCGTTATTAAGAGATAATAAGTCGTTATTACGACATAATTAAGCCGCATGAATGACATACTTTCACCAAACAACAAATATGGACGGCGTAGAAACAGTTGACAAGCTTGTGAAGTTTTATTTCAAGTTAGGATCTAACCACAAAGAAATTTTGCAATCGCTAGCTTTTTATAATGGGATCGTGATTAGTATTAGAAGCTTGAGACGTCTTTTGGCAAATATGGGTTTGTTTCGCCGCAAGGGTTATTCGAATATTCTTGCTGTGGCTATGTTTATAACGGAACAAGTTGATAAATCAGGTCAGTTACAAGGATATAAACTGTTACACTTGAAGTGTATCAAGAATGGTTTTGTTGTGAATCAGGAGAGTGTTCGATTGTTGCTTCAAGTTATTGATCCAGAGGGCGTTGAAACAAGACAGCGAAACAGATTTCAGAGGCGAAAATACTTATGCAGTGGACCAGATTTTGCATAATACCACCTTCACACTCGCGGATTTTTCTTACGAGTCCTTACGGATCTCAGACTCGTAGTCAATCGCAAGCATTCGTAAATCACTCGTCGGTATCCGTTAATAACTCGTCACAACTTGCACACACTCGTAAGGATCCGTGAAAGTAGGGGCAAATTTTTTGACATGTCAAAAAAATTCACGATTGTCCACGGATTTCATTTTCCATAAATAACCCGTAAATAACTTGTAACAATCCGTTAGACTTTAGTATCGTAAACTGGTCGCAAGAACACGTAAACTGCTCGTAAGAATCCGTAAAACACTCGTAAAATTTTTTTTTTACGAATCTTTGCGGCTAGTTTACGAGTTGTTTACGGATTATCACGAACGCCTAAGTGATATTTACGATTGCATTCCCGTCGGGTTACAATCGCTTTTACGCTTTTTCAGAGTCATTACGAACGCTTTACGTATAGACACGATTACTTTACGAGTACATACTTAAACTTTACGATTAAGGAAACGTATGAAAGACGCAAAATCTGATAGTTTCTTTCAGTTGTTATCAAGACATTAAAGAAGTTACACATTAATGTCAGGGCTGCGTTCAAGATCGTAGCGGCTAGCCTAGCTATTAAACGCACTGTATGAATTAACGCTTGTTATTCATACGTAGGGCTAGAGGACCCAGAGATCGTGGTTTATATAACTTAATATTTTATGATACGGTATAATGAAGATACTGCATGTCTTGTAAATTATGGAATTGTTCTTGGGAAGCAATCTATTTTTAGTGTTCTCTGCACATTTTTCCTTTGACTGAAGTGTGACACTTCAGTTGAACAAATTATATTTCACTCAACCTACATGTATGAATGTTTTGTGCCAGGTTTGGTTGAAAGTTGGCCCTTCGGTTCTAAATAAGTTTAAAATCATAAAGTTTACAGATGGACAGATAGATATAAATAAATGGACACCAGAAAGCTTTTAGCTTCAAATGAGCTCAAAACTAATGAAGACCTAGTTCCTGTTCAGCAAGAAGCATTGCTCTAGTTTTCTTTGATCAACTCCCATGAGTACAACCTGTGATTTGAATTACATGACCTTGACCTAGACACCTTGAGATTCATAATACTCTGTCAGAACATAAACGTACTTTGTGTCAAGCATAGTGTCACAGTTTCAGGAATATCTCTTGAGAAAGTTTTAAAATCTTGATAAAGACCCAGGTGCAAGATCACAAGCATACCAAGTATAAGCTTGATGTTTTCTGTCATTGTAAAAGTTTTCAATCTAAAATATGACTGTAATCAAATTCTAGGACCTTGACCTTGATAAGAATTAGAATTGGTAAATAGTTCATAGTAAATCATTAAGTATCATACAAGCTTTCATGAAAAGCAAGTTACTACTGCCTCTTGGTTATATGTCTATGCACGGTATAAAAATTCTAATGAACATACTCTCCATCAAAGTTTGGAGAAATTACAAAAGCTTTAAATTTTAGTGTCAAAAGTATTCAGTTTTCCTTTGGAGACATAGGGAATGAAGGTCAGGACAATGCTAAATTCTTGCTCTGTACTGGTATAGTCAAAACCCTCTCTTTGAATATGTAGCTTTTAGTAAACGTAAAAGACTAAAGTGTTCATGAGTGTATTTTTGATGCTTATTATCTCGCTAAGACCACTTTTAAAATATCTCGTCCGTACGACTCACTGTATATCGTTTGTACGACTTATTATCTCGTTATAACGACTTAGTATCTCGGTATTACGACTTATTATGTCGTATGTACAACTTATTATCTCGTTATTACGACTTACCATCTCGTTCGTACGACTTATTATCTCGTCCATACGACTTATTATCTACTTCGTATGATTTAGTATCTCGTTACTACGACTTATTATCCCGTTATTACGACTTAGTATCTCGTTATTACGACATAGTATCTCATTATTACGACATAGTATCTCGTTATAATGACTTATGTCGTTTGTACGACTTTCTGTTTCTCGTACGTACGACTCATCATCTCGAAATTACAACTTATTAACTCCTTATAACGACTTATTATCTCGTAAATACAACTTATTATCTCGTTATGACGGCTTATTATGTCGTACGTAAGACTTAGTATATGTCGTTTATACGACTTATTATCTCGTAATTACGACTTTGTATGTCGTTCGTACGACTAGTATCTCGTACGTACGATATATTATCTCGTAATAATGACTTATCTCGACTCGTACGTACGACTTGGTATCTCGTTCGTACGACTTAGTATCTCGTACGTACGACATACCAATAAATGGATTAGAAAGCAATGGATAATAGTCTTACGTTACCACTTTGCACAATAACGTCGCATGACATTAACCGAAGCACGGAGTTTGCGCCGAAGTAACTGATCGTGAAATATATAAAAGTGTATACTAAGCTTTTACAAGAATGCATTACATTGAAACTTTCCACACTTACAGAAAATATGTCTAATAAAAATTACAATAAAATTCATTGCAATCGAACGAGTACTTTTTGTTATATGTCATTAGTTCATGAACTTGATAATCACTCGTACATTCAGCGAACCGAGATCAATTCTCTATGTACATACAGCGAACCGAGATCAATTCTATATGTACACACAGCGAACCGAGATCAATTCTATATGTACATACAGCGAACCGAGATCAATTCTATATGTACATACTGCGAACCGAGATCAATTCTATATGTACATGCAGCGAACCGAGATCAATTCTATATGTACATACAGCGAACCGAGATCAATTCTATATGTACATACAGCGAACCGAGATCAATTCTATATGTACATTTACCGAGAATTTTCTCCCCTCTTTTTTAAAAAAGAAATCCGATTGTGTTCATACAGCTACTGATAAAAGCGAGTCAAGATTTATCTAGTTTAAACCTATTTGTCCGCGTATAGATATATACGCATTCCTTAAACCTTTTTTTAAAATTGTCCTCAAACGCATTATTTTGTTCATTTAGTGAGAATGCTATTTTTTTCAAATAACTATAATAAATATGGTTTATATTGTTAAATGGTGTCGTATTTTATACTTTTGAGGTTGACTTTGCGTGGATTACTTTGTGATCGATCGAAACTTTACCCACATTGAGAGCGCGGACTGAACGGACTACATGTACATAGACTGACGTCATACTTTCAAATGTAGTTGTAGTAACCTTTCATATATGGAAGAATTGGCTGCCTTCTATATGATGTACTATTTTCTTGAAACGCCCGCTACCTTCATATCCGCATGAACCACCAAAAAAAGCATTTTTTGTTTAAATATACACCGTCAAGTGAAGGCTTTGATACATTTGTACACAAAGTCTACTGAGGTCAAACTGATCCTAACCTGCGCAATGGAATAAGCTACGCAGATATTTCTACCAATATTTCCTTCGATTTTTTAAAAGAAATTTTACAATCATCTCAAGGTAGATTTGATAGGGGTTTAAATGAAAGATCATAAACTAATACGGTACGTCGTTCAAGTTATCATGACATTTATTATTTAGGAATCATATACAATAGCTTTTAAATTGCAGTTTACCGATTTTGTGAAGTACTAATTATTTGTAAACGTATTTGATACTCTTGTCACTGTCTCGATCATCAGGCATGCTAGAGTTAAGATGTGTTTTAAGACGAACTTACAACATATCTTAGTCACAAGTGCGGCTAACAAAGCTATCCTAACTTTGGAGACTTCCTAATCTTCGTCATAATTTTAAAACAACAATGGGGTATATAGGGTACACCTGTTAAAGTATCGATACTTGTAAATATATATGACTTACGTCCAATAACAAGATAATCAAATTGCCAACCATGATTTTTCATGAACTGGGGCTCATAACATAAAGGGTACTTAAGTCTAAGACCGTGCTTATGTAGGACTTAAGTACATTCTTAGACTAGATGCATGCTAAGCTAGGACAATTCGAGCAAAAATTAAGTTTGTCTTCCATACTTTTTACACGTTTAAAGATATAAATTAATGATTCCGGGATTAGCATTTTCTAGGGTACAAAAATAACAAGAGGTACTGTGAGCAATGCTCACTAAGAATACCCCCCGCTTACCCCAATCTCCGAAAGGGTGTTGTTAATAGGTATTAATTACCACTTTCCTGAGTGTAAAAATATGGTATGCCTTTGTAGAAGAAAATGGAAGGTATAGTCCGAACACAAATACATGGTATAAACCTATAATTTTGAGTTCGAGATCAAAGGTCAAGGTCAGAAAGAGGTCATGAATGTACATGACACATCGTCTCATGGTGATACACCCATATCTTATGGTATGACTATGTCAAAACCCTATAATCAATTTTGACCTCAAGGTCAAAGTTCAAGGTCATATAGAGGTCATGAAGGTACCCGACACATCGTCTCATGGTCATACACTCATGTGTCAAATATGGTATGCCTATGTCAAAGAACAAAGAAGTCATGGCCCTGACACAAATCCATTGTAAAAATCTTTAATTTTGACCTTGAGGTCAAGGTCATATGGAGGTCATGAAGGTACATGACACATCGTCTCATGGTGATACACTCATGTATCAAATATGGTATGCCTATGTCAAAGAACAAAGAAGTCATGGCCCTGACACAAATCCATTGTAAAAACCTTTAATTTTGACCTTGAGGTCAAGGTCATATAGAGGTCATGAAGGTACATGACACATCGTCTCATGGTGATACACTCATGTATCAAATATGGTATGCCTATGTCAAAGAACAAAGAAGTTATGGCCCGGACACGAATCTGCACAGACAGACGGACGAACGGACAGATAGTGATTCCTATATACCCCCCTGAACTTCGTTTGGGGGATATAAATATCAGTTTGTAAAGTATAAGATAAATAGATTTAATATTTATTACTTCAAATAATGGGATTATTTTTTAATGTTAACATTTAATCGAAAAATTCATTATGAAAGCAACTTTAAAAACTTTAATCGACAAGATAAGGTCTTTGTATAAACTGTGTATTTACGAAGATAAATTAACCTTTCTATGATAATTTATTATCATTACATGTTAGATATGTATTAAAATACAAAGGAGATAGCAAGAAAGTTTGTAAACAATTTGATGTAGTTTTTTTGAAAATCCAGTCACAGGGTAACAGCAAACGTCCTTCACATACAGGATATTTTAAATTTTGTTGAGATTTGTTTGCTGGACATGACTTTTGGTGCTTCCATAAGTCTGTAGCTACAACAACGGCCAAACAGTGTGCACATGGCAGGTATTTTTCTTTTTCTTCATTTTTTCTCGGTCTGTACTTTGGTACAGTCCGTGTTCCCTTTTCAATGAATGCTGCTGTCATAGGCGAGAAACGTCTCTGTGACCTGGACTAGTAAATGTCCTAGTAAAAATAAACAAGTGAAATCAAGAGAACAATGACGTATATTTTTGTTATTATAAGAACCTGTGGCTTGAAAGAAGTAGGTACAGTTTCTAAAGTCATTTGGCCCAAAATATCGATGATTTCACTTGGAGTTCAAACCCTGGCATTCAAATAAGGAATGGATTAGCAAACCCCAAATCTGCTCAGTTTGATCAGCAAAATGATTTGTGTCATGTGACGAGAGCTAAAAGTTGGCATAAATTTGCAGAAATGCCATTTTCAGTTAAAATATCCACAAATTCGGGTGATTTTCCTTTCCGAAAACATACAGCGCATGCGTCGAGCAAATTCATATTCAAGTATGTTTTTCATCTTAACATAATTCACAATATATATCATTTTCATTTTGCTCGACATGCGGGTACGTTAAGTCAGGTTATGAAAATTTTGACTGGGATAAAATCCGCGAAACAATGTGACATCTAGTATATCACTAAGTATATATTAAATTTCGATTTTATTTTTTATTTAAGTTTTATTTATGCATAAAATAAACCATGCAGCTACTAAGATCCAACGAAATTCGAAATGCTATACTGCTGTTGTGCAATTTCTGTCTGATCGATATGAAAGTAAACTGATGACGTCATGACTATACATCGAGTGACGTTGACACATGCAAGGAATTTGTTTATATGTGCCATGCAAATATCGACAAAATGTGGAGTATTTGAAATATATGACATGGGATATATGGAATATATATGTAAAACGTTGAGAATTTATTGATATTAAGAAGTTATGTTGATATCTTTCATTGACAATTTTGTTTAACGGAGAAAACATTCTATTTAGCATGTCGATCTGATTTTCCTCTGTCACAGACTGAAATAAAACTGCAAAAGTAGCACATTTGGCCGTATACTTTTAGAGACTTTTTATACACCGTTTGAAAGGTCATAAACTAATGTACACGGTAATTACTGATAGAATCGTCTGTTAAGAAAACTTTTAAAGAAAACTGCATAGCATCAGCCATCAGTGCAAAATGTAAAACATGGGCTAGATGGTTTCGTGTTTAAATGTTCAATAATTATTTCTTATTGACAGTGGTAGGATTCTATCAGTAATTCTGATATACTATGGGTGTTTTACCGTCATTATCGCCAGTTAGACCAATATTTAAATCTTGGGATAATGTGTTACTTTTACATTTTCTATTAAGGTACCTCCATGATCTATTTATAACAGTCATGCAATGACGTCATATGGAAGCGCATGTTTGTCATGTTGTTATGATACAAAATGTTCTCATGTAAACAACCAAAATAGTTTTTAAGAGTTAGTAGCTCCCTCTCTCTGTGTAAGACAGATTTTAAAAATTATGCAGTTTACCAGCATAAATGAAGCATTACCTGCCTTAACATACCCGCGCAAATGCGCACATCTTTTCCTGAGCAATAAGCTGTATGACATTTGACAGTTTTCAGGCTTATTTTGGAAAAATGGCGGGAAATGTCTTATTCATGATGTCATAATACTCCATTCTCGAAGAGTATTCATAAGCCGCGCCAGAAAATCGAAAACGAGGCTATAGGGTTACGCAGTAAACAATGGCGACTGCATGGACTGGGAAACACTGTTGTGTTCCGCAGTGTAACGGCAACGGTAAACTCCATCCAGAGCTGTCATTTCACAGATTTCCTTCACAAGATGAAACGAAGAAGGCGTGGATATATGCTATATAAGGAGGGACCCGGGCCCATTGTTTAAGGTTTGACGTAATATTAACTGCAAGTTTGCGATATAGGCGTATACCATACCATGCATTCAACCGGTATTTTTATAATAGCCTAATACACTGTACCTGGATGTGCCCATAGTTGCACGAAAGTTTCATAGAGGACATAGATCCATGATGTCAAATGTTACAATTCAGTTTACAATGAAATTACATAATATTATCTCATGATCAGCTGATGATGTTGCTGATAATCTGATGTAGGGGAATCACACATAAGCCAGAACTTTGCACTTCACTCACTGAGATCAACTTCCTCAATAACTGATTACTCATGGTCATGGTCGCTCCTGTAAATGTTGAGGTTCCAAATTTCGGAGATCTATATGATAATCCACATACTTCACTTGATACAGAACTGTTTTTACAGGTCCAGGACAATCTCAATAGTTTTAGTTATAGGCCTATAGCTTTATTAAGCTTAATGGAAATAGCTTAATTAAGCTAGTTTACATTGAATTTGTAATTGCAAATGCATAGAATTAAAAAAAAATTGATTTGATATAAACATTAACTTTATAAAGCTATGCATTTATCTTAAATTACTTATATGAATATTATTGATAACAAAGAATAGCCTAGATATGTCTACGACATGTACATATATGATGTACATTAAAGTGGTATTCGACATGATTTGAAATTCAAACTGGACTTCTGAATGACTGATGTATTTTTGAGGTACAGATATTTCAATTGTATATCTCTCTAGCAGATGGTGTGTACACAATTGTGTACTTGCGTTAAATATAGGCAGCTACGTGCCTAATAATAATCACATTTGGCAATTAAAGAACAATCTTTTCAGTACTAGGTCAAATAGCATAAGTGACATGAGGAACCCAGCATGACTTATCATTGCAGATAACTGAGCATACAGTAGTGTGTTCACGACATTTCAAGAATACAGATTTTAAATGGACACCATTAAGAAAAACATTGAAACCAGGCAGTGTTCCATCCATTTTCAACTGGACAGATGAAACAACTCCAAGGCGGGATATATTCAAGCATCCTTTACCAGAGAAAAGAGCAAGGAGGGAACTAACATATGATGTTGAAAATGAGGACAATATGGAGGTTGACACAGATGCTTTGGACAGGACTACAAATGAGGATGGGTAATTTCTATAAAATGTCAATCTATACATTAAGCCTTTTGTTGTCTACCAAGTTAGTCATGAAATTGACAGTAAAATATTCATATGGAGTATCAGCACAGACATATAATACAATTTTATATAATTTATTTTCTTTGTTTTTGTTACAAGAAACAATTATCTTTTTCACTGGCCTAAAGTTCTGATGAGGTGTATTATTTAATACTTTTATTCTTGATATGTAAAAGTTTAATGTGAGAAATGTTTGAGAAAATATAGTACTGACTTACTTATATACAATTACAAAATGTATATGACAGGTCATATAAATACTACTGATAAATAAAATGACACAATATTTTAGCTTTTTATTTTCCAGATTTATTACTTATTCAGAATATTTTTTCATTATGAATCATTCTCAAGATGGTTATGCAATTGACATACTTTATGAAATTGAGCATTAGTTTGTCATTGTAAATAGCTATTTTGGATGATTTAACTCACAACATGATCATTTACTGCTGGACAGTTGGGTGCTGGATCATCTAGGTCATGACATGTGAGTATATCTATCAATCTATATGTATTATTTATATATATGTATTGAAAGTGTTGAATCAATCTTTTATAAATAGTAAAACAGAGGAATTACAGAAGAAGAGTGAGCACATTAAGGAGTTAGAAGAACTATTAAAGAAAAGGGAAGATGAAATAAGAGGTTTAAAAGACAAAATTGAAATAGAAAGATTTGGGGTGCAAAGATTTTCTGCTGACAATGCCATGATTCTTTTTTACACTGGCTTTGTTTCTTTGTCAATGTTTACAGCAGTTTTTGATTATGTCAAACCAGCAGCTAATTCTTTGCATAGTTATTACTACCAAGCTAGTGAGAAGGTAAATGAGCAAAGCATTGTGGGAAGGCAAAGAAACATGTTACTCATTGATGAATTTTTTATGTTCTTGTGTAGACTGAAGTGTGGGCTTATGGAACAAGATCTTGCCATTCGATTTAATTGTCATGTTTCAACTGTTAGTAGGAAGATTATAACCTGGGCAAATTTCTTATACTTTGCATTGGGATGCATCAACATATGGCCAAGTAGACAACAGATAGATGAAAAAATGCCAAAGTCATTTAAATCGCTCTACCCACATACCCGCGTCATCATTGATTGTACTGAGATCAAAACAGAAAGACCATCGTCTCTTGCACTTGGTTCTAAATGTTATTCCTCTTATAAAAGTGCATACATATGGAAAGGTCTAGTGGGCATAGCCCCTCATGGTGCTCTAAGTTTTGTTTCTAATTTGTTTACAGGGTCTATGTCAGATGTTGAGATAACAAAACTCAGTGGTTTGATAGATCTTTTGGAAAGTGGAGATTCTATCATGGCTGATAAAGGCTTTGTTCTTAACAAAGTTTTAGAGGGTACTCGAATCTCAATCAACACCCCACCCTTTCTTATGAGTCAAGGCCAGTTCACAAAGCAAGAAGTAGAACAAACACAAATCATTGCAAAATTGAGGATACATGTGGAAAGACACATCCGTCGGGTCAAAGAGTACCATCTCTTTGATAGTGTTATACCCTTATCAATGGTTGGTACTATTAACCAGTTGTGGACAGTAGCAAATTTGCTAACATTGTTTAAAGGTCCTCTAGTGAAAGATTGGTCTAAGTAGATTCCTTGAAGTAATGCACAAGTATCTTTACAAAGGAATCACTTTTGTTTGCCTGCCTGTCAGTTACATTTTCATTAATGAACCACATTCTCATGAAACTTGCAGGAAGGTCAGTTAAGAGATTCAAAACCATGTACATGTAAAGGTCAAAGTAACCCTAAATATTTATTTTACTTAATCATGTATTATATGTAAGTCAAGCACTATGCATATTTCCATAAAACTTGTATGGGAGGTCAATTCTGATGCAATTTATCCCCAAGTGAAGTTTATTAATAAGGTCCTCGTTAATGTCAAGGTTAATAAGGTCATCGTTAATGTCAAGGTCACTAAATGAGTCAAATACTCCACAGTCAAAACCAGTATTCCATAAAAACGAACAAAGTCTTTATCAGCCATCTGAATTTGCTCATGTATTGCCGTAATAATATAATTCCTAAGAATCAACATGTACATTTGTAATTTACTAGTAAATATATTAAGCTTTGACCAAAAATAAAGTATCAAATAGCTGAATAGCAATTATATTTAATTCAAATAATGGTAGAAAAAGAAATCATCAAGCTTTGCTTTCATTACTTTCCAAGTGTCTATATTAAAACAAATCAATTCCAAATGGCTCTCTTCTGAGGTCCACACAAAGAAATGACACCATTCCATTCCTGTCACTGCCATTTGCATCATGACTTGAAAGAAATAGGCATGGTTCTCCTTGAGTTTGTATCCATTTTCATCCTTGGTGAGGTACTGGCATTCTGACAAAGGATTCACTGGACATTTGATCTCCAGGAGTCCATATTTGGGGTTCAGTGTTGGGCAATACACCTTGCGGTCTGGAGTAGCAGCTAACCATGGGGACCAAGGATTCACCACTAATCCACAAGGGTAGATGTTGAGGTCATTGTTCATTTTCTGCAAATGAAATTTGAACTTTTTAAAAACAAATTTTAGAACTTGCATTAGGATATACTTGTATAAGTAGATCCATATATTATCTGACATTTCTGAAGTTATAAGACAAAAAATTTGAATGAAAATTAAACTTTTAAAACATTTTACAGCTATCATCAATTTTCTGAAAAGTAAATTGAAATGAAATTTGTTTTTAGCAAGTCGGTCTAACTATTGTGAGAGAAATATTAAATTTAGGTCTTTATATACCTCAACATAGGCATTTGCTGCAAGGGGCTCACAGGCTATCCCATGTCGCATGCTAGAGGTCACAACCTTTCTAGTTGACTGTAGTCTTTCAACTAGTGGACCATACTCTGAAAAGTAAAACTACATTTCCATCATATTATAAACATAAAGATCATCAAATTAGAATTCTTATCGTTCTAAATTTCATCTGTTTCATTTCAATAGCAACAATACACATGGTGTAATACAGATAACTATCAAATTTGATTCATTGGTGTAAATCAGGGAAAATTACTATAGGATATAATATGGCAAGTTACTTATCATTTCTTGATTAAATATATTACAGAATTATTTGTATGCTGTCCCAAGTTACCTTTCCTTCTTTTTATGATGTCCCCTGCTACTGATGCAGTGATTCTATCCTTTCGAATCCTGTGCCACTTTGGATCCTGGGATTGAAGACGGGTACTTTTTTCTATTTCGAAGCATTCATTCTCTGATAAAGTTAATGATTGGAATTGGATGCTCTTGTTGTAGTTGAGGACTACCTGAAGTTCGTTATCCATGTGATTTTTCATGGGTATATTTGGAAAATCCCCTGCATCCAAAATACTCAATACATAGTCACTGTGAAGTTTTTGTTGTGTGGCGAGTGGAGAGCCTTTAGGGAATTTGCCAAATCTTGTATCCACATCCTTATTTTGGGCACTTAAGGAGACATTAGAGAGAAATAAACATGTCTTGTCCACTACACTTAAGTTCTCACACAATTTATAAACATCAAGTTTCTCTGCACTAGATGGAATTGGGTTGTACAGAGTAGATCTTAGTCCTCTGGTCTGTCTTTGTGGAAATTTTGGGTCATATCCTTGGACTGTGACATCATCGGACACTGACCCAGCAATCCTCTCACCTCTTGGAATGTGCCATGTTTGTGGAAGGGATGTTTTGGCCACATCACATGGAATAGCTGACATTCCAGTTGTCTTCATGTGGGCTATCGAATATAGCAGACCAGTAATATGTCCACAACATCCTCCAGATCCAATGGCACAAGAACAGTTGCTGGCTTTGCTGTCATATGATGGACCATTCCTGATTACAACCTGTAATAACATTATAGAGAAATATTGTACACACATGTAAAAGAAAACACTCCCAGTAATTCTTACAAAGCACCTCATGCATATATACATTGTATAGTAAAATTGAAAATTTTGTTAAAAATATTACAATTACATGAAATTAGATAAGGGCTTTTATGCATGCTTATGAAATGAATGTCTTATTTTGTTAGTTCAGAGAGCATAATTCTGGTTTGTAACTTGTGCAACTATCATGAACCACAGTATATGTGTCATGCTAGAAATTTACTCCCTGAACTCATAACATAAGACACTCATTACATTCAAAAGATATATAACTGATATACAGTAATAAGTCTAAATTGAGAGATGAGAATGATCCAATGAAATAAAATGTGAAACCTGTAAAAATTCACAGTTGGGTGAGATCAAAAGTTTAGTGTCTGACAAAAAACTAAATTCACATAGTTTTCACCAAGACCCCCCCACCCCACCACCCCACCCCACCCCACCCCCCCCCCCCCCCCCCGAAACTAAATGATGAATCCTGAAACTAATCAATTAACAAGTAAGAACATATGAGTATAAATAAAACTATATCTTTTCTATTGTTTACTCACACATTAACACTATTAGATGTTCATTAAAATATAATATTATTTTGTGGTTTTAACAGTCACTCATCCTTTTCCACTAAAATATAATCCATTTTGAATGGCAGAAACTTACAGGATTTTTTCCTTCTTTCCCTTTAATTATTTGAATTTAGATCTTTAACCGACATTGATCTTTTGATCCTGCCCCTTATCAAATGACATTGAAAAGAATATACATGTATACCTCTACATCATGTGGTGCTTCATTTTTCCTTTGTGAGCGATAGGATTTAGCTCGTATCAAGCAGCCAAGGTCTGTTGGGTACACTAAAGAGTAAAGAAAAATCAATTGTAAATTTTCTATGTTTTCATAAGAACATTAGATTTCATATTATTTCTGAACAAAATATAATCATGAACAACTTAATTGTAATCTAATGTGAACCCAAAAAACTAAACATGTACAGAAATAACTGCATAATATACTGATAGATGCATCCTAGTATCCAAACATCCTGAAATCAATTATATATTGTATGTACAAACAATATTACGTATCTTTGAGAGAAAAGCAGTCACTTGATCATGTTGATAGTACACACATAAAAAATATTTTATTCAAAATCAATGAGATTGGGCAGCAGGCACAGCCTATTCTAAATCTCTCCCTAATAAAAAATGAAGTACTGAAAATACTTGATATAAATACATTTATCAGAATCAGCTAGAGCCATTCTAATGATGCTACAGGATAGTGTTTGGAGGGGTGTGGGAGGAATAATTAAATTGCAGGATCTTGCTCTATGTAAGTACAGGCACATAGAGTCACCTTTTTGACAATTCAAATATTATTTGTTATTTTGTAATCCAAATGAAAAATATATTGGGTAACAACACCCCCCCCCAACACCCAACACCGCCCGGAGAGTTGTTGTTGTCGGTTCCTTTTTATTTCTGTGCAGAATTCCGGGTAACGTCCACACTAGTGGGACCCCTTCCAGGTATCTGGTTAGCTGCACGCATGGCAGATCTCACCTTGAGAGTACTTACACTTTATATACAGATACAGATAGTTTATTGCCAAATAATGGGGCATATAAACATTGCAATTAAGTAAGATATGTTTGATCAACAACTAAAGGTACCAAGGGACTATGCATAGGGAATATGTATACTGTCATATAGTCATAAATATCATTATTGTATATAATCTATTTGCATACACCTTTCAATCATGACAACTATTTGTAAATCATAAAAAGGTAAACAGATTTGATCCACCTCATACCAAAAGTTGGGATTCAAGAATATTCATACATTTGTAAAAAAGAGATTGAAAACCATAATGTATATGTAATGCATGTATATATATATATACCTGTACATAATATGTAGACTCTCGTACATTTTTAATATAAATATACATATATGTAATATTGGCATATAAACTTTTTTTTATTTTGCTTACTGAGCCTTTTTGTGAAGCCAACAACCCAATCAACAATATTTCTTCTACGATAAATCATTATTCTACTTATGCTTTATATACAGTACCCTGATTAAAAAAAAACAACAATATTTTATTCACTAATACGTGAATGAGATTGGGCAACAGGCATAGCCTATTTCAGCCCTCTCCTGTCACATGTACATTCTCCTGTCACATGTACATATGTAGATCTAATATATGAATAAGAAAATAACCATGAAAGAGGAAAACAATAGTAGAAGTAGAAACGTTTAGTTGCAGTGATGCTTCAAATATTTTTAGATTAATTCTTTTTTCCATGATTAGGACTACCCTATAATAACAGCAGTTCAAGTGTAGGTTGTTGGATAATAGCAATTTGTAATATTTTGTATGGCTTGTAACAATGCATTTCTGCAATGTGTATAATTTGGATAAACAAAAAAAAGTAATGGTAGGCATTTTCAACAGAATTAATACAATTTGTACACATTGGAGTATCTGATAAACTGTGATGCTATATAGATCTACTTTCAAGTTAGTTGCAGTGTTTCTTAGTTGACAATGTACATTGTGTATTATATATATTGACAGTTTCCAAAATTGAAAAGTTCATTATTATTTTCTTTGCACAAATAGGAATGCAAAAGATTTTTGAAAAAGATTTTCCAGAGGCATTTTAATGTAATCTGGTAAGCTGTTTGCATAATCACATATGCAATATTTGGTTATAAATTAGGGTGTAGGAGAAATTTGGCAAAGCAGAAATTTATACGTGACTTGTTCTTGAAGATCTAAACTTTTAAATGCAAAATAATTGTCGCTACGAAGCGTACGTTACCAAACACTTTAGTGAAAGTAAGACTCACTAACTTAGTGACTAAGGGATCGATCGATCGATCTACCAACCTTTTATATCAGAAATGTATTTCTCACTGAAATACTTGTAGCCTTTGTTTATTTCTTTCTGTCCCAGGCTTGAAGATGTCGATTTGATGGAATCTTCTACAAATCCGAATGTTATACCGTCGGGAATAAGCTGCAAATCTCGGGTCGAGTTGTTAGACGCTTTCATATTTTCCGCCATATTGTATATGTTGACAACACCCGATAAACCCGATAGCCTCGTTTTCGGTTAGTTATGAATATTAATGAGGAACTCATTAAGAACGAAGTATGCTATTCAATTAGGAATATCCTTCTGATTTTGTTGACATAGTATACCTGACATATATTTTACTTTCTTAAAACGCTGATTAAGGTTAATTCCAGACACATTTTATAGAGAGAAAATGTTTGGGCCATTTTATGTGTACAATCGTACTTTGTTCTTTGGTATGCAAGTATTTAAACATTAATCTATGCAAGTAAAACGACAAATTACGCATAGCGTACCTAGTTTAAGATTTTTTTGGCATTTGGACCAAGTGGTTAGTTTTTTTATCTGGGTCAGAGTTAGACCCCTCTCTATATTTATCATGGTATCACAGACTTTGGGCCCAAAACGGGCTTAGCCCCTGTGTTTGAATCTGACAAAGCTCAGACAATCAAAATTGAACATAGTAACAATACCTAATGATAAAAATAGGACATAATTAGCATATATCTATGATTTAAAACTTACTCAGTTTTAGGACTTGCAAGAGACATGCCTTAACTTCCTCATTCGTTCCGTCTGGAATGATGATGATGGACTCACTGCTGATTGGCATCTCCTGGGACTGAATAGTAATCAAATCCTTAACCTCTGATGAAGAAATAATATGAAACAAATTTTAGCAATATTTGTTAAACGAAATGCTATAAACATGATTTATTTTCAAACAATTGGAAATGGTACCCATAGCCATTCAAATGGAAAAAAATAATGTCAAAACAGAAAGATATTGGGGATTTTATATCATATGAACAAATAGCATTTATTCTAATATTAACAACTACAGTCTAGACTCACAGTCTTATGTGACCATTCAAGAAGCTAAGAAGAAAAAAGTCACACAAGACAGGGAATCCCTTTTAAACAGTCCAAGACTAGTCTCCAGGGCTTCCTCATTCCTGAAACTATACTAACTCCAGAAATGTTATCTATATCTAAAAACTAGTTTTTAATTAATGCACATGTGACTGATTTTTTAAATTTTAGATGCTTTTATGCTGTAAAAAATTACTTACAAAATGGTATAAGGGGAGTTGATTCATCAACTATATTAATACAATTCTTGAAACAAATGGGATATAAAAGTATGTTAATGTATTTTTGGCTGGCAGGTAATGCACACCTTGGTTATGTTATATGTAACCATGCAAATTTTTGTACACTTTTACAAAGTGTTTCACGGGAAATTTCATCACTAATAAATCAAGATAATTCTGAACATTAACTGCATAAAAAAAATATCTCAAACAATGTTCCAGGTGTCCGACTTGCAATTTGCCATTTATATTTATTGACTAAGATAGGCTATCCCCCAATATATCCTTCAAACACAGATTGATTACATGATTTCTTTGTATCAATACATAAATTGAAAAGTGCTTTTTCAAATGTCCAGATATTTATGCAAAAAAAAAATTGCTGTTTAGAGGTCAAACTAATTGCTGTATATACAGGGTTTAACATAAGTCATTGTAAGGACATGGTACGAGTACTTGGATTGCCGAGTCATCAAACGCCTAGTTAAGGGATAAATGATAATGATCTTTATGAGAAAAAGAGTAAAGACTTTGTATACATGTAATTAACAAAACAAAACAATATAATGTTTTAGTCAACTTGGGACACCATTTTTCAATTACATACAATGGAGTAAACAAATAGGTTTGTCTCAAAGTCACGTAATACAGAGAGCTATGGCAGTCTAGATTGTATTATTCCAGTTTATTCCTTAAATAAGTAGCTAGTATTAAGTCAATTCATACAATGTTTCATAATTACAAACTTCTGGTGAATCTATGCTTACAGCTCAGTAAGTTTCATTCTGCCTAGTCTTGAAAAGCATTATAAACTCATCAGATATATAATAAATTCTGTTTATAATGAATTAAAATAAATTGTTTGTCCCTGACACTTCACTATTACTGTAGTCTGCTTATGGCGATTAAATTGGTTATTTTCATTCTCAAAATTGGGGGGAAGGGTGGGGGGGATATCACTATTTTTGGTGTTGGGTATGGTACTAATTATGGGACCAGTTGCACAATGAGAAAAAAATCCTGTAAATTTTTTCTTTCTTGTTATTGTAGTATCACTAGCTCATTAGTTACGGATGAATTACATCTGTTTTAAAATATGTCACCAATTGCAAAATAAATGATATTTTATTTTATATGTATTTTTTTTATTTTAAGAATTACTGTCAATCAAATATACCTGGAAGAACTGCAAGAATTAAAGGAACAAGAGATGTTTGTTAAACACATATGCCCCCCATGGTGCAAAATTGAAAAGGGTTATACACACACACATCATTTATTGAGAGTAGTATCATCAATTCAAAATATTGAGCAGACAATATCTTCCTATGTCAAGAGTGGATTGACCATGTGACCTAAAAATCAATAGGGGTCATCAACTCCTGAAGATGTACCAGTGTACCAAGTTTGATGTCTGTCAAGCAAAGGGTTCTCAAGATATTGAGCGGACAGTATATTCCTATGTACAGTTTAACCCTTGACCTTTGACCACGCGACCTCAAAATCAATAGGTGTCATCTTCTCCTGAAGATGTACCAGTGTACCAAGTTTAATGTCTGTCAAGCAAAGGGTTCTCAAGATATGGAGCAGACAGTATATTCCAATGTCCAGTTTGACCCTTGACCTTTGACCATGTGACCTCAAAATCAATAGGGGTCATCTTCTCTTGAAGATGTACCAGTGTATCAAGTTTGATGTCTGTCAAGCAAAGGGTTCTCGAGATATTTAACGGACAGTATATTCCTATGTCCAGTTTGACCCTTGACCTTTGACCATGTGACCTCAAAATCAATGGGGGTCATGTTCTTCTGAAGATGTACTGGCGTACCAAGTTTGATGTCTGTCAAGCAAAGCGTTCTCTAGACATTGAATGGTCAGTATATTCCTATGCCCAGTTTGACCCTTGACCTTTGACCATATGACCTCAAAATCAATAGGGGTCATCTACTCCTTAAGATGTACCAGTGTGCCAAGTTTGATGTCTTTCAAGCAAAGGGTTCTCAAGATATTGAGCGGACATTATATTCCTATATCCAGAGTAGATTGACCCTTGACCTTTGGACCTGAAAAACAATAGGGATCCTCTTCTACTCATAACTAACCCACATATGAAATATCATTATCATCAAGTGAATGGTTCTCAAGATATTGAGCGGACAACACATGGTCTACAGACCGACCGACATACCGACCGACAGGTGCAAAACAATATGCCCCCTCTTTTTCAAAGGGGGGCATAAAAATTGGGAGAAACATATTATACAAATCTTGACTGAAATTGAGGGCAACACTGATTAGGGGGCTCACATTATCAATGTCATCCACATTCTAAAATTATCCTTGTCACCCAAACAGACTCTGATAATACTCCTTCACTCACAGGAATTATATTACAGACATACTAGCTGGTTCTTTACTCATCAATCATTTACAAATCCTTGTATCTGTTAATTCTGCGAGCAAACCGTTGCACTGTGCATCCATTGTTTATGTGTCTTGACTAATTACCTATTATGATGTCACATTGTTTTTGATTCGCGAAGGTTTATTTACGTCAGTCAACGAATCTATGAATTGGATGCAATACATTGAAATTATCAGAATATTATCTCCATATTATTCCTCTCCGGTCAGTATTAAATCAAAGGCCTGAAGGGCCACAATGGTGTCGTGCTAAGAAAGCAAAGATTATAATGAAACTATGTACTGTCCAGTTTATCAATGCTTCATCCCTTATTGTATGTACACAGAGTAGATATAGCTTTATATAAATCTCAATGGAGAGTCTTCTACCTGTGAATATTTTGATGCCATTGACTACAGTCACACCTTGTTATTGCAAATTCAACAGGACTGAAATTAAATTTGAGATATCCAAGGATTTGCGATAACAAGGATAACACACACACAAAAAAGAAGTGGTTTGGACTGGCAACTCTATTTACATATTCCCGATAACGAAGATTAGCTGTACATGTATTAAAAACACACATACAGCTTTGAATTCAAGCAATACCAAGAATATTTATCCTTCATACAGAAATAATGCTTCTAATACATCTGTACAGTAGTTCTTTTCACAAAAAAATTCAATTACAGATATATTTTTTTACAATTCCATTCATTTCTTCAGAATATTTTTCAAAGGATTATTTACAATATCTAATGTTATTAAATAATGAATATTTTTGTGATCAACCATTGCTCTCAATTATTCACACATCTTTGCTAGCCAAGGGAGTACTCTACAATCCTTGGCACAGATGTAATTCACAAAGAACTGAAAATTTGTGCATTAAGATACTTAGTGAAAAAGTCAACTGTTGTGAGAACTCTCCTTTTAATAGTTGTAAAGGGCAGCATTGCATGTACTTGTTGATAACATAATAAAAACAAGAAATAAGTTTTAAACCAAAATTTTAATAAGAAATATGTGCAACAATGTAAACAACTATGGACCATTTGTAGTATATATCACTGTTAGCATCTCAAGAGATGAAAATCTAGTCAGATTAAAAAAAAAAATTTGTTAATTCAGTAACTTTTACCTCCACAAAAACCTTTACTTGAAAGCCTTATAATAATGAATGCTTCCGCGCTTGGTTTGTTTACAATAACATTAACACGTGCCAATATATATATATATATATATTTTTTCCCATGTGTATTTCTGACTGTTTTGCATTAGGATACACGGTGGTACTTACATATAATGCAAATAAGTATTATCATGTTCAAATGTCTCATGTATGAACATTGCTCATACTAATAGTGCAGATTTTACTCTTGTTTTGTTTTTCTTTTTATCGTCATTGCACATTCATGTATGCTGTATGCCCGAGAGGGCCCTAATTTGGAAATAAATCATATTCTATACCGAGTTGACCAATGATTTGCAAACCTACAGATGCGTTAATACCCTACTGAGAATGCTACAGTCAAATAAACATTACCTACCCTAAAATATAATGACCATAAATAATACGCGATACACTATTTCTCAGTTTAAATTTCGCCAACAGCACGCAATGTTTACAAACAAAACCCACGCTATCTTTCGTCTAGACACGCTATCGTTTCAGACATCACGTGACTTTGCAAATGTAGTTCGCATTGAAATTGGAATTTTTATTTGATTTGTTTTTATTTTTTTGTGAAAGTTTTTATATGTTAAAGTAAATCAATGTGATGATTTTCATTTGTTTCTCATTAACAACTTTAAAATGTCGTAAATCATTAAACAGTACAGATATTCATACGCCATTACAAAAAGCGCGGGATTTTTCCGCGGAAGCATCGATAGTCTGACACCTTCGGTCGCGTAAACTTTTCAGCTGATTCAGTCGTACACGCTGACTAGATGCCGTTCGAGCAAAGCTCGACGCCATAAAATATCTTTTGGATGGGCTACCATTTCAATTATTGACTATTCGTCAATACAGTGAGACTATATTACTGAATATAACAATATAAATTAACAACCTACCTAAGTTGAAGGAAATCCAACTAGTAGGAAGTTCATTCCTTCTAATAAACTGCCATTTCTTGCTAATCTGGATAATTTTGGCTCATTGTGCACAACTCCAGATAAATAGTCACTATTTATCTCATATTGGTCCTGAAAAATACAGCCTAAATTGCTTTTATTCATATAAATACTGTGGAAACATTAGAATTTATTGTACCTCAATTTTTGTGGAATTCATGGGTACCCCCACCAATGATTTTACATCCTAATCAAATCATATTTACATCCACTAAGTTTTTTTCCTTCATTTCTTATGAAAATTGATAGGCTAATACAACAGTCTATGAACAAAATATCAAATCTAACCAGTTTGAATGACAAAGATTGGCCAGGTAGTTTCAGAGAAGTTAAAAAAGAGCCTATGGGCCACATTGCTCACCTGAGTCACCTTGGCTCATATTTAAAGATTTTTCCTATATATTCGCATGTAAAACTTTGATCCCTATTGTGGCCCGAACCTACTCCCAGGGGCCATGATTTTTACAAACTTGAATCTGCACTATGTCAGGAAGCTTTCATGTAATTGTAATTTTTTCTGGCTGAGAGAATTTTCAGAAGAAGATTTTTAATGATTTTCCCTATACAATGTACATTTGTATGTAAAACTTTGATCCCCTACTGTGCTTACCCCCGGGGACCATGATTTTTACAAATTTGAATCTGCACTATGTCAGGAAGCTTTCGTCCAAATGTAAACTTCTTTCATCCAATGGTTCTTAAGGAAATTTTTTTTAAAAAGATTTTTATCTATCTATTAGTTATGTAAAACTTTGATCCCCTATTGTGGCCCCATCCTAGCCGCAGGGGGTCATGAGTTTAACAAACTTGAATCTGCACTATGTCAGGAAGCTTTCATGTAAATCGTCGCTTTTCTGGCTGAGTGGTTCTTGAGAAGAAGATTTTTAAAGATTTTCCCTATATATTTGTATGTAAATCTTTGATCCCCTATTAAGGATGAGCGGAGCCCCCTCCCTCCAATTTAGGAGTACGAAGTTTGGACAAAAGATACAATTTAGGTTCCTTTTCTGTTTGTCAACAATTGTAGAAGACAATTCTCCTCCGACTGTCCCTATACACTTTGAGAAACGATTCTGTGTGTTTGCTTACTATTCTAAATCTTTCCAAAATAATCACTCAGTGATACAAATTACATTGTTTTTGCAATTGGCAGCCCCCATATATAAATTAAGTGGCGGCCGCCAGATAAAATAACTGGTGGCCACCAGTTAATGTATATGGCGGCCGCCAGATAATAAGTGGCAGCCGCCAGTTAAATTAAGTGGCGGCCGCCAGTTAAATAAATATTAATTCTATACCCTGGCACCTATCTGCTTCCGTACAAAATTGACTATTCCTTTTAAAAATGCATGAATTTCCAGGTACGTTGATGAAAAGTTACAGGATGGACAATATTGTTCAAATTTTGACCTTCGGGGCAGAAAAAGGATTTCCCTGCAACATTAGTTTTTGTTACACAAAACAGAAATAACTTTTAGATATTCAATCAATGAACCCAAAAGAGTTTAGAAGTTAAACTGTAAAAAGTAGAATTCCTAATGATTATAGCAAAACCCTAACCTTTGTTACTTTTACCCATCACTAGACCAACACAAATATATGCTACTAACCTTTTATTTTACATTAAAGCCTGTAAGTACCAAGACAACAGGGAGGCCATCTCTTTCCTGTAGAATTTCAAAACATATTAGATACAGAACTAGTAATAAATCTAAAAGCTAGGTAGATTTAGTCAAAACTTCTCTAAAATTAGAAATTTGGACATGACTCAGTTGATTTAGTTGCTATGCTAATCCCATGAATATTCAATCTGCCAAATATATGTAGGCTAAGGTAAAAATTTCACATAACACTAATGAAAGTACCCAATGTATTTATATTTTCTATATACATGGGGTTAAGGGTACATCACATTGACCTATATAACTATTTCGCTAGAAAATAAAACAAGTTTGAATTTTTGTACCTTGTCATTTGGATCAACAGAATTAATTTCTATGTCGACATCATCAGCTGCATATACATCAACAGGTATCATATATACATCAACAGGTATCATCACCTGGGTCTCCTTCATGCTGCCACCTGCAAGTATATTTCAAGCTCCTTAAAGTCCAAAGGTATATCATAAGCACTGAGTGACATTTTAGATAAAAATAAGCAATAACATTTACTAAAATAAAGTTGAACTTTGATATCTCGAATATCAATATCTCAAATACCATGATGTATGCATATATGGAAGTGAGTTGGAATATCAATCACTGTCTCTTTATGTATTCTAACCTCAATATCAATGTCTCGAATCCACGCATT